>NC_079447.1:21723968-21901468 GCF_903798145.1 Danio aesculapii | reverse complement strand
GGGTGCTGTGTGTACATTGATGATGAAAAAAATGATTTTAGCAAATGGCTTCAATATAACAAAGAGTGAAAAAATTAAGAGAGTCTGAATACTTTCCATACCCACTGTACATCTAAAGTGCTTTTTACTTGTGTTATAGGATATTTCAGAGCTGGAGAAACTGGAGACACTGCCTTCCCTCCTAGAACTGTCTGTAATGGGCAATCCAGTGAGTCCCCCCACCCACACAATCAATGCTCTGCATGAAGAGACTTCACACTGAGCTCCTGACTGAACAACAAACCAACCATAATTACTACCATGTTGCAGGTGACACGGCGATCTCTGCACAGGCCGCCAGTGATACTGCATCTGTCCATACTGCAGGTTCTGGATGGAGTAACTGTCAGCCTGGAGGAAAGAACCAGGGCAGAGCTTTTAAATAATGAAGCACAGGTAACTCACACTTACTCTCCAGATCAACTGAACTGATCACATACAACTGACACAGTAAATAGAAACATTTACCTTGTGTGTGAAGAGTTCTAGTTCAGGTGGTGAAATGACGTTACCGGGTTTAGTACCAATGGTGACCCGACCGACTCCTTTAAGAAGTACAGGAATGCACACACTTGTAGCTGACCAGCAGGATGACACACACGATACCAGCAGATGTACGTATACATACAATTCATACAGACACACACTGTATGTGTAATATACTGAAGGTAAAAAAAATCAACAAATGATCTCTCCATACTTCTTTAGCTGATTAATTACACCACAAGTTGCTACCTTTTTTGTATTACAAGTTTTCTACAGTGTTTTGTTTAAATTTAGTTTAATTACATGCTAATTTGAATACATTTTTATTCTTAAATTTGAACACTGCATGAAATCAACCTCAGAGTTATTTTATTAAATTTTTTCTCAGTCCATAGTTCAGAAAATACTGCAAACAGACTGAAATAAAATACTTTTAAAAAAATTTTTGTTGAACAAAATGCTTTAACTGAACAGGCAAGTTGGGTATGAACACATGCCCCTGTAGAAACCTTCAGAATACAGATATGAATTAAAATGTGAAGTTTGTAGTATGTATAAGTGCTGCTGAAGTGGAGATTTATGCAGGGTGAAAAAAAAACTCATTTTGAAAAATGGCCTTTCAGAGTCTACAGTAATGATTTGTGTATGGTAATTGAAATCTACAGACACAATGATATACTTAGGATACTTAAACGTGTATTTATTTATTTATTTTACATTATACTGAATAAAAAACACTATGAAAAGCCAAAAAGCCCAAAATCTTAACATTGAGAGGTGTCTGAAAAAACGGTTTTTGCCTCGCGTTGTCTCGCCTTAAACACAAACGGATGCCTAGTAGACATTTCAAATCAAATCAAATCAGGCCTTTTTCGTGTGTTTCTAGATAAGAAGCAGAGAGCAGTTGCCTCTCTATTACGTGGAGTTCAGAGTGACGTTAACTTCAGACAGTTTAGAGGATCTTCCAGTCACTACATGACAGCACTGCAGCAAAGCGGATACAGAGTTCTGTCCACTTTCCCTAACACTGATTCTGAGACCAGGTCTGTAAACACACACAAAAACACACACACACACACACACAACCTTTATGTAAAGGTAAAATGTGAAGCCCGATTCACACCAAAGATGATAACTATACCATAACAATAAAATATGTGTGTATTCTAAGATGGACAAAAAAAAGACTTTTGTGTGTTTTTCTGTTGGTAGCTTGACTAGTTAATTTTATCAGTTTATTATCACACCAAAACCCCCAGTAGGTGGAAACAAGTCACTAATGAGTAATTCATTCAAACAATTTGTGCTAAATGTGTTCATAAATGGATCAGGGGCTAATTGTTTTGATCAAAAACAGATTCATTCAGAAACAGTAATACAGAACAAATTATGTCTAAAATGTAACTCACTCTTTATTAACTCGTTTGCTGAACTGTGGTATAAAGTGAATGTCAATGTCAATTTGTTTACATGCTGATATTCAGAGAAAAGTGCATTTTGCTTTTGTGATATTACTTAATTATTTCATGTATCAAATATATATAAAACAAACTCATACAATGATTTTTTACGTTCTAACAGGTTTTATCACACTGAATCATTTGTGCACTATCATACATTTGTATAGATAATAATATATATATTTATTTGATTGAATGGACCTTGATGGGGTTAATAATCATGGTGTTCTCTACAGGTATCAGTGTCACAGTGGACCCAGACCACCTCCTCCTCCTCCTCTGTAACATCAGGGCTATAGAAAGTATGTGTGCCACGAGTTTCAGCTTTGATCTTGTGTATTGTTGTTTACTGAGGCTCTCACATTTATAAACTCTGAATCTTAATATGTATTTATTTAAGATAGCAGTATCAAAGATATTAAATGTGTATTTTGCATTTAAGTCTCTGAGTGGGACCATTCTTTTAACAAATCAATGAATTCATGAACAGTATAGAGACATAGACAGTATATATTAGAGTTCATACAAGACATTTGTTAAAAATATTTAACTGTAGTTGCAAAACTTGGCCATTGAGGGGTCCCAGAGGACTGATTCATGCAAATTTATTTGACAAGTCTGTGAAAATCAGTAGCATATTTAAAATATTATCATACTACATATACACACTCATTGGCCACTTTATTAGGTACACCTGTCCAAGTGCTTGTTAACGCACTGAGCATCAGAATGGGGAACATGGCATGGTTGTTGGTGCCAGATGGGCTGGTCTGAGTATCTGCTGATTTACTGGGATTTTCACACACAACCATCTCTAGTGTTTACAGAGAAAAAGGTCAGAAAAAGAGAAAATATCCATTGAGCGGCAGTTCTATGGGCGCAAATGCCTTGTTGATGCCAGAGGTCAGAGGAGAATGGTCAGACTGGTTCAAGCTGATAGAAAGGCAACAGTAACTCAAATAACCAATCGTTACAACCGAGGTATGCAGAAGAGCATCACTGAATGCACAACATGTCGAACCTTGAGGTGGATGGCCTACATCAGCAGAAGACCACAACGGGTGCCACTTCTGTTAGCTAAGAAGAGGAAACTGAGGCCACAATTCACACAGGCTCAAGAAAATTGGACAATAGAAAATTAATAGAAGAAAACGCTGCCTGGTCTGATGAGTCTTGATTTCTGCTGCGCCATTCAGATGGTAGGGTCAGAATTTGGCATCAACACCATGATAGAATGGATCTATCCTGACTTGCATCAACGGTTCAGGCTGGTGATGTTGGTGTAATGCTGTGGGGGATATTATCTTGGCACACTTTGGGCCCTTTATAACCAACTGAGCATCGTGTCAACGCCACAGCCACCTGAGTATTGTTGCTGACCATGTCCAGCCCTTTATGACCACAGTGTACCCATCTTCTGATGGCTACTTTCAGCAGAATAATGCACCATGTCATATAACGAATGATCTCAGACTTGTTTCTTGAACATGAAAATGAGTTCACTGTACTCAAATGGCCTCCACAGTCACCAGATCTCACTCCAATAGAGCATCTTTGGGATGAAAGGGAGATTCACATCATGGATGTGCAGTCGATATATCTGCAGCAACTGCATAATGCTATCATATTAATATAGACCAAAATCTCTAAGGAATATTTCCAGTACCTTGTTGAATCTATGCCACGAAGGATTAAGGAAGTTCTGAAAGCAAAAGGGAGTCCAACCCGGTACGAGTAAGGTGTACCTAATAAAGTGGCCGGTGAGTGTATGTTATAATATACCAAAAAAGTGAATTAATCATCATGTGTATTTTGCATCATGTGTCAGATTTGCCAGTTGTTTGTAATTATAATGACCAGAAAGTAAAAGCTCATCTAGACTGTCTTTTTGATACATTTAGCGTTTTTCTTTACCCTAAACATTGTAGATATTCTAATTCCCAAACTAGCAGATGAGTGTATCTGGAATCTGGAAAAAAAACCCTGAAGGAATGAATGAATGAATGAATGAATAAAGTTTAATTCATTCATTCATTTTTTTTTCTCCAGATTTTGGCTGATATTTTTTAAATGTTTCCTTGATTTAAGTATATTAGAAAGATAATTAATAGAAAACAGACAGCAGTCATGATTTTTTATCAATACTACTATTCTAATAATGATAATAGGTTACTGTTTTTACAGTATAATACAATCTGCATTACTGTACATAATCAATTATGTAATTAAATATATTATTTTATGAAGGTTTGGTTAGTATTCTGTAAGTGTTTACACAATAATACAATATTGTATAATCTAATTACACAAATCTAAAATATAATAGTATAAAATAATACGGTCTGCATGATTGTACATGAGCACTGAGAAAAAAAACATTTCCTGATATTTTATACACACTAAACTACTGGTGGATTTGAGCTTTTGTGTTGGTTTTTCTTTTTAGGACAAACACATCACACACACACACACACACACACACACACACACACACACACTCACACAGTTCAGAGTTTTGCCATCAGCTTTTCTCCAAGACATAAAAGCCCACTCTGGGGTGAAATAGTTCTCGTTACAGCTCTAGCAAACAGTGATTTGTGTCAGACTGTGACACTGAAAAGAGAGCAGAGGTTTTAGTCTGATGTGTTTATTTTCAGTCGGCTGTATTATGAGGGCAGTTTAGCAGCACAGCTGAAAATCCAATGGCTGGAGAAATTCAAAGGCAATCACGCACATAATGTGTTCAGTAAAAACCTGTTATCACAGCTCAAGGTAATTCTCTTCCTGTTTTCCTCTGCAGTGTAATGGTGGGGGGTCGGGATAAAAAAGGGAAGAGAGAGAACCAAAACCGACAGAATAAAAGAAGATATATTAAAATGTGTGGAGAATGAGAAAGGAAGGCCAGAGTGAATGCTGTTGAATTTAATGTCGGACCTGCTGTGGAAATAACACAGAACAGGACAGAGATACACCTGAGCATTTGGCAGTAGGATTGCTTCTATTTGAGTTCTCTTTTTGCTCTCAGATTTGCCTGTAATTATAAGGAAATTAAAGATTAAACAATTTTTTACAAGTCATCATAACATCATAGATTTTTTAACTGTTATAATATTAAGAAGAACTAGAAAAGTAAAGTTTGTAGACAAACTTTATGGTGGCTTGAGAAAGCCTCGTCTGAAAGTCTGAAGTAGTTTCAAAGTTTAAATAATTGAAGTAGTTTAAGACGTTTGAAACAGTCGGCATAGATAGAGAACTACAAATATGTCAGCATGTTTCTAGTATGGATTGGCATGTTTCTTGCTAGGCAGTTGAGAGGGGGTACTGATTGGTTGCTAGGGTGTTCTGAATGGTTGCTAAGGCGTTGCTAGGGTTTTCTGAGTGGTTGCTAAGGTGTTGCTAGGCAGTTGCTAGGGTGTTCTGAGTGGTTGCTAGGTGGTTTCTAAGGCGTTGCTCGGGTGTTTTGACTGGTTGTTAAGACGTTGCTAGGCAGTTGCTTAGGGTGTTCTGAGTGATTGCTAGGCAGTTGCTAGGGTGTTCTTTGTGGTTGTTAAGGTGTTTTATGTTGTTGTAAGATGTTGCTAGGTGGTTGCTAGGTTGTTCTGAGTGGTTGCTAAGGTGTTGCTATGTTGTTGCTAGGTTGTTGCTAGGCAGTTGCTTGGCTGTTTTTTTAGTGGTTGCTAGGGTGTCCCAGGTGGTTGCTAAGGTGTTGCTATGCGGTTGGTAAGGTTTTCTGAGTGGTTGCTAAGGCGTTGCTAGGCAGTTGCTAAGGTGTTCTAAGTGGTTGCTAAGGTATTGCTAGGGTGTTCTGAGTGGTTGCTAGGATGTTGCTATGGTGTTTTGAGTGGTTACTAAGGTGTTGCTATACGGTTGCTAGGGTGTCCTAGGTGGTTTCTAAGGCGTTGTTAGGTGGTTGCCAAGGTGTACTGAGTGGTTGCTAGTGTGTTCTAGGTGGTTGCTAAGGTATTGCTATGGTGTCCTAGGTGGTTACTAATGTGTTGCTAGACGGTTGCTAAGGTGTTCTGAGTGGTTGCTAGGGCGTTGGTAGGTAATTGCTAAGGTGTTCTGAGTGGTTGCTAGGTGGTTGTGAAGGCATCGCTAAGTGGTTGCTTAGGGGTTGTTAGGCAGTTGTTAAGGTGTTCTGAGTAATTGCTAGGCAGTTGCTAACATAAATTTGCATGGTTTCTAGAATGAATTGGCATGTTGCTAGCATGTTTCTATTTATAGTATAAAGTAGCATGTTGTTAGCATGAATTTAGTATGAGTTAGCATGTTGCTAGTATGATTAGTATGTCTTTAGTATGTTTCTAGTATGGATCAGTGTGTTGTTAGTATGGATTGGTTTGTTGTCAGTTAGTCCAATGTTAAGTCAATGGCAGTTTTTTTTACAATAGTAGTTTATGGGACAGTTGCTAGGGTGCCATAAGTGGTTGTTAGGGTGTGGCTAGTAAGTTGAAAGGTCATCTGTGATTGGCAGATTGGTAGTCTTTGAGTTAAATGAGCCCAACCTTTAGTCTGTGACAGTCTAGCAAAAAAGTTATGAGGTCAGAATATTTGGTCTAATGTTAAGTCAGTGGGACTTTTCAGAATTTTCTGGGTCAGTTTTCGGAAACTGTAAGTCATATCAGTTAGAAAATATATAGCAACTTAATTCAGTATAGTTTGGAGGTTTGGAGTTAGTTTGGTGTTTGTAGTATGAATGGTAGGAGGAGATGCGTTCATAAAATAATAATATAAGAAGAAGAAGACGAAGAAGAATATTAAGTTTATGTAGTATGTTGGCTTTCTCAAGCCACCATAATAATAAATGTTTTACAAAATGGTTCATTTAAAAAAACGGTTTCAGATTACCTCATTTCTTAAAATTTTTCTGATTAGGATTCCATAATGTTTCCATATTATTAGAATCATATTATTGCATCATATTAATGCAATATTTAGTCATGTTTGCATGTGTAAATAAATAAAGAAATGTAATCCGCATGTAAAAGATAGAAATAATTAGTTTCTTTTATCTTGTAATGACGTGAACATAGAAAGAATTTTGATTAAGACATAAATAATGATTAAGAAGTGTTTCTTCGTTTTTAGGTTGAATGTAATGGCTCATTTAGTTCTTAATTTTCTTGACATTGTGTAAATACGTGGTTTCTGCAGGTATTATGGTGGCTTTTAAAAGCCTTTTCAAGACCAAGTAAAAAAGAACAATTAATTTAATAATTTGAATGGAACAAGTCAATATGTTCTCTAAATGTAAATTTCTAGGGAGCAGACAGTGAATTGTATTAGCAACATTTAAGAGCTTGAAATTACAACACATAACTACATCGATAAGGTTTGAGTTACTCTGCTCCCAAACATTAGAATATGGAAATAGATTTTACTGTATACAATCTGATCACACTGTAAAAATTATTGTGTGTGTGTGTGTGTGTGTGTGTGTGTGTGTGTGTGTGTGTGTGTGTGTGTGTGTGTGTGATTCTGGAGAAGCAAAATGTCATTTGTAAGTCTTGTTTTAAGAGAAACTGATCAAAATAAAGCAGGTTTTATCATTAAAACAAAAACAAATGCGCGACAGTGGAGACGTGTAAATGGTTTCCCGCTTTCTTCAAAAATCTTCTTTTGTGTTTAACAGAAGAAAGAAACTCATAAAGGTTTTAAACAAAGGGTGAGTAAATGATGACAGAATTTTCACTTTGGCTCACAAATACATCTTAAAGCTACCTAAAAATACATTAAAAAATGTTTTTAGATAAATGTTAAAAACTAATTTTATTATGTTAAATATTTAAGAAAACGGAAAAAAAGTCTAAATTTTGCACATCAAAAATGATTTATCCAAATATGAAAGTCGACCTCCTCAGATTGTTTCAAGCCTTTAGGCATTTCTTTCTTCAGTTGGACTCACACACACAAAATGAAGAGAGCTGAAAACCTATAACCATTGACTTCAGTAGTAGGAATAGAAAATATAAAAGTCAGTGGTTACAGGTTTCCAGATTTATGTATTTTTTTGCAGCCAAAGAACAGACAGACAAACCCACCATGTAACAATAATCTGTGCAAAATGCTAAATAAAGCATGAAACAAGGGAAAATTGTGACATACAAGACACATATGACCTACAAAAAGACACAGCAATAGATGTAAAGAAAAAAAATCACAAATCTTGAGAAATTACACAACATTATTAGTCTTTATGTTGTGTTAGGGGCATCATGGTGGTGCAGTGGGTAGCACGATTGCCTCACAGCAAGAAGGTCGCTGGTTCGAGTCTCGGCTGGGTCAGTTCTGTATGGAGTTTGTTCTCCCCGTGTTCGCGTGTATGTGTGTGGATGCAAGAGTGCATCCGCTGCATAAAACGTATGCTGGATAAGTTGGCGGTTCATTCTGCGGTGGCGACCCTTTAATAATAAAGGGACTAAGCCGAAAAGAAAATTAATGAATGTTGTGTTAGGAAAAAAAAAGACTGGATCCCAGGGTGGTAAATCTTCTTCCCAAATGTAAAGTGGAGGTGAGTCCAAGAATCCAGTCAGAAAAAAAGAGGCCTAACGTTTATCTTCAGGAAAAAGGATAACTTTCTTGCCATACTGAACAGGTAACTACATTTCAGTTTAGAGTCTCTAAAAACTCTGACCAACCAAAAATTGCAACCATTGGGCCAGGAAGGAAAACACAATCGTAAACCTTAGCAAAGAACTTCAATATTTCGAACCAAAAACACTGAATTTGTGCAGGACCAAAAAAGATGTGCTTAAGTACCCTCGGCAGCTAACATGTGTCGCATGTGGGGAAAACAGATAGAGGTAAAGTTAGTTTTATATTTGGATATTCAGACATTCTCCTTAATAATGGAATTTCAGAGAAGTATTCTTTGCAATTTTTAAATAGGGAAATCATATTAGAAGCAAATGACTATCAAACAGGGGCGTAGCAACTGGGGGGATGCGTCTCCCTCACTTTTAGAGACAGACCATTTAGAAACAGGTGATTAATAATTATATGAACGTATGATCTCATACAGCCGTCCCCCCACTTTTAAAATGTCTGCTACGCCCCTGCTATCAAAGTACAACATTGTTCACAGTGAATTAAATAGTGTTAATGTTGTTTAAAAGTCAAGCTTGCATGCTAATTCCGATTGAAAATTCAAGGTAACATGGTAAACAATATAAAGACTGCTAGATGAACGAATGTAAATATAAAACCAACTTTACCTCTATGGGAAACAGGGATAGAATTCACTAAGCTTTGTTTTAGTATATAGGGAAGTCTGTGTAATACTTTGTACTGAATAAGGTTGTGTCTAGAATGTATAGAACATGAACAGATAAAAGGCATTGATCCCAATCAGTGTCGGAGATTAAATTTGGTCTTCTTCCCAAGTGACTTTCAAATGAAAGGCGACTATTAGGACCACCGCAAAACATTAAATAAAACCGTATATCAGAACCGAAACTTGCTTGACCTGAATTAGTGTTTAGGTTACTGCATAAATAGGCCTCTTTAAGTTACAGTACAAATGTAAAGATGCTACCACATGAGAAGAAATATCTTGCTGACTTTGTAAGTTGTAATTTTGCCATCTTTTTTGTGAGGAACAATGGATTGCACACATGTAAGCAGTTATGCAGTCTAGCGCCGCCCTTTAGGCCGCATTATCCAACTGCAGCATAAGCAGGAGCGATGATGGATAACGGGTCCTCTTTATCCCCACACAAACCCTCTACTCGCCCGCCAGCACCTTTCCAGACCTTCTAATTTAGAGGTATGTGGTGTTAAAAACAAGAGACTGTTTTAGCTCATTTTCTCGCCCCGTGGGATAATAAACCGCTTTCTAAACCCAAGCGAGCTGCTAACGCTAGCCGCGCTAACCTTTATAGCCTCTTCATCGCCTCTGTTCTTCATCTGTTGTGTTTGGAGGAAACCAAGACGATGATATATTAAGTTAAGATATAATAGCTGTGTGCTTGGTTACTGTAATGAACTGTAAACCGGTTGTCATGTTCATGTTTGTCTCTTGTTGTCATAGCTGCTTCAGTGTTAGCATGAACAGATCCGAGGATACAAATCATCAACAAGCATGCCTGCATTAAAACATAAATCTGAGGATTATATCTAGAAATCAAGGGCTAAGAGCACATAATTTACAGGATAAAACCGTGAAGTCGCTGGTTTGGTGCTGATTGACTCCAGTGTTTATTTTGGCTCTAATCATGTATCCGCTTGTCATTTTGCTCGAGTAACGTCAACAAACAGGTAATTTAAACTAGGAAACAAGTGTAAAAATACACAGATGGTTTCAGGTTATTGTTACAACACTAAGCATGAATATGTTATATTGTTAACTAATATATTACCGATCTAGTTTCCTAGAAGATTGATTATTTTTATTAATTCATGATGTGATTTATTTTTGGCCTTTTTACAAATGTGTATATTAACATTATGATATTGTGAAATTCACCATTTCTTGTAAACGTTGTGCACCAAGTGATATCGGAAATGATCTATTTCAAATGCATATTTTGGTGAAAAATGAATAGGAAATTATTTACTGCAAAAATCTGAAATGTCTATAGTTAACTTGTTAGTATAGTTAATTATAGTTATTTTTTAATTTTCCTCAACTCTAGTTAGCATGAAAAAAGTACCTCATCCTTATCTCCAACATCACAAAGTGAATGCATAAGTGTAAAATGTTTTAGCAAAACTGTGTTCATAGATGTTAAAGCAGCAGATTCTTATTGTGTGTTTCTGTGTTTGGGGTGTGTGTCTGTGTGCCAGTAGGTTTTGTGATGTAAAAAAAAATGCTTTTATAGTTTTGGTGGGATGAAATTGACCCAAAGGACAACCGTTGTACCCTAAATGTGTAAAACCTTCATGAAATATAGAAATAGAATATAATTCATTTAATTTCAAATGTTGGGGTAATTAAAAAAAGTCATCAAAACTTCAAGATTAAAAAAAAAACATTGTTTAGTTTTTTCCGCTGTAAAAATGGTGCCCAGGTCATTTTGACCCATAAGACAACAGGAGGGTTAAAGCTTTAAAGATTTGAATGTGTTAAAATTGTAACAAAACCTACCCATTGATTTTTTTTTAAATACCAAGAACAAAAATCTTTGTGAAAATATATCTCAGAAAACAATTACCTCACATTAGGGCTGGGCCGATAAAAAAATATTGTATCGAATTGCAAAAAAAAAAATTGTTTATAAAAATTATAAGCTCTGGACTTTTTTTTTACTCTATATTAATCCAAAAGTCAATCACAGTGCAGAAATGTGCAACAATGGTAATCTGGAAGTGTGTTGATATTAGAGATGCACCGAATTTTCAGCCACCAAATATTATCTAAAAATATGTTGCACGCAAAATAGGCTTTGCTATTTATAGAACCTTTAATTTGTGGCTTGAGTAATTGTTACTCTTTTAAATCTGGAAGCATTACCAACTGATATCAAAATATATTTTGTTATTGTTCAATATGGAAAATAATTATTGGACCCGCTTTTCCTTCAGAACTGCCTTAATCCTTAGAGGCATAGATTCAACAAGATACTGGAAATATTCCTCAGAGATTTTGATTCATATTGACATGATAGCATCACGCAGTTGCTGCAGATTTGTTGGCTGCACATCCATGATACGAATCTCCCGTTCCGACACATCCCAAAGGTGCACTATTGGATTGAGGTTTGGTGACTGTGGAGGCCATTTGAGTACAGTGAACTCATTGTCATGTGTCATGTTCAAGAAAGCAGTCTGAGATGATTCACGCTTTATGACATGGCGCGTTATTCAGCTGGGAGTAGCCATCAGAAGATGGGTACACTGTGGTCATAAAGGGATGGACATGCTTTCATGTTTTTGATGCCAAATTCTGACGCTACCATCCAAATTTAGCTGCAGAAATCGAGGCTCACTGGATATTTTCTCCTTTTCGGACCATTCTCTGTAAACTCTAGAGATGGTTGTGCATGAAAATCTTAGTAGATCAGTAGTTTCTGAAATTCTCAGACCCGTTCATGCCACGTTCAGAGTCACTTAAATCACATTTCTTTGCCATTCTGATGCTTGGTTTGAACTGCAGCAGATCGTCTTGACCATGTCTACATGCCTAAATGCATTGAGTTGCTGCCATGTGATTGGCTGATTAGAAATTCGCGTTAACAATCAGTTGGACAGGTGTACCTAATAAAGTGGCCGGTGAGTGTATGTCCCTGAATACTACAATTTAATTGTGTGCATATAGCTTTGCTGTGATTAAGGACATTAGCTCTGAACAGATCTTATCTAAAAAAATATTCATTTTATATTACAAAATATACTTGTGATTTTTATTTAAAATTCTCTTGTTTTTGATTGGACAAAAATGATTCATAAAAGAAAATACCACATGCACATTATAATATCGTATTTTATCTGTGTGTGTTTCCAGTGACGCTGTGTCAGCGGGGCATGTGTATGTGTTGTGTAGCCTCTGGGAGGAGATGACTGAGTCTGTTCCTCCTGCGCTGCTGCGTTCATCATCATGGGGCCTGATGTGCCCCTGCTCAATGACTACAAACAGGAGTTCTTCTGGAAGCGTTTCCCTCAGACTGTCCTGGGGGGACCAAGGCTGAAACTCGGTTACTGTGCTCCGCCATATGTCTACGTGCACCAGCTGGTGTTATTCCTGACACCATGGTTATTGGGAGGCATCGGGACCCTCCTGTACCAGCTGAGGGTGCTGGATGAAGCCTTTGTAGGCATTGTTTCCGGTGCGCTCATGCTGGGAGTCGGTGCGATCGTTCAGGGAATGGCTCGATGCATGGCACGTAGGACCGGAGTGGTCCAAAGACTGCATGCTGCCAATAACATCCTTGCAGATGAGGAAGAGGTGGAGTTTACTCACTGCGTGGCCCCTGAGACGGTACGATTTGTGGTACCTGGGAAGAGGTTTATGGGTAATGTAGTTTTGCACACGTGTCTTGCTGGAGCTCTCTGTGGGTTGTCAACATGGTACCTGCTGCCGCACAGACTGAGCAGTTTGTATGGGCACACGGGTGCAGGATTGGGTGCTGTTGTGTCTTTGTTTGCTCTGAGCTGGGTGACGGTCTGTATTGGGGAGTATTCGCTCATCGTGAACACGGCTACCGAAACGGCCACATTTCAGCCACAGGACACGTATGAGATCACGCCGCTCAACAGGCCCATGTACATACTTGCCTTCATCGCCGTGGATCTGGCTTTAAGGTACAGTATAAACCCCACAATTCACCACTGATGAAGGATAGTGGGAAGGGCAATGATAAATAAGCTGGTTCACATAAAAGAAAAGGAAACAAGTTACATGTTTGTTTTAAATATCTTTAATATTTGGGGTTTTATACGTTTATTTTTACAATTTTTAAGAAAATATTAACATAGATGTTAGGCATAGGCAGGTATAATATTCTAACGGTGTGATAAGCTTGGATAAAAACATCACGGTGTTGTGATTGTGATTACGGCTGTAAAATATATTTTATATATTTTAAAATTTCTGGTTAAAAAACAAAACTTTTTTCACTTTGAACTCAATGGCTGCATCCGAAACCACATACTTGCATACTGTATATGCTAAAAACAATATGCAAGCTGAGTAGTATGTCTGAATTCATGGTGAGATTCTGAAGTGCACATCCGATGGACACTATGCTATCCCATGATGCACCGCAAGAGAATTCATGAATGGGAGTGAAGAGGGAATCATTGACTTCTGCTGTGTTCATTAGTTTCAAAAACACAAAATGGCATCTTTGGTTATCTTTTCTGCTGGAGATACTGTTGTCCTAAAAATAAATTAATAAATAAATCTTACATATACCATAGAAACAGTATAACAGAAAATTCTGGTGGTTTTAAAACCTTGACTTTTCCAAACCGCAGTATACCTTGAAAACGGTGATCGTCCCATGCCTAATAGATGTATAAACAAAAAAATAAAAGTTAATGGAAAATTAGTCTTGAAAATGGTTGTATATGGAGAATACTGTTTTAAATAATTGTACTTTTTAATACTTTACATAAATAGTACTTATGGATAAATCATTAATTTAGAGATTTGTTGTTTTACTCACTAAAGCTACATTCATTTGAAAATCTATAATAAAAGGAGTAACGTTGTGTAAATGAATACTTTTTAATAGGGCTGGGTGATTTAGCCTAAAATCTAAATCTTGATTAATTGAACATTTTAACTCGATTTTGATTAATGAACTATTATTTTATTTATTTATTAAACAAGTTTTGTACAGTAAATATACTCATATTACAAGTGAGAGATTTTTGAATGAAGGGTGCATTACTTGATTAAAAGTAATTGCACACTATCTACTATCTATGATTATTTATTGAACATCAATGTTGAACAGCTGATATTAAAACACACGTTGTCTTAAAACCAACAGTTACTGTCACAGGTGAAAATAAATAACTTGCACTTTTGGAAACAAAATTAATTATTTTAAATGTAAAAAATGTAATATTAAAAATATAAAATAAGCAACATCTCTTCTAAAGAAAATAACTATTGTATTTTCTGTAAATATTAGTTTAAACAGTTAATTTCTTGAATCTTCTGTAAACAAATACTGTAATGTAAATAATAGTTTTATTGTAATGAAAAATATGCCGTCTCTGGCGCAGCTACCAGTCATCGTTAATGACCGGAAGCTTTCATTTTTAATCAATTTAAATCTTTTGACATCAATTTGAGGGTTTTGTTATTGTACCTAAATTATTGACATATATAATGTCTGAGTATGAATGTCTTCTCATCCAGCGGATCTCAGTCTCTCTCCTCTCAGGTTTTCAGGTTCTGGTGTGGTGGAACTGCAGGTTGCATCTCAGGTGCTTCATGTGCTGTTTGTAGTTCTGCCAGTACTCTGGGCTTTGGGAATGCTCTCTCCGCTGGACGCTCTTCTGCTGTGGGCCATGGAGCAGATCTTGGTGTATGGTCTGGGTGGATCGGCCATGTCCACCAACATCAGGTGAGTCATGAACACTTATTTCACTGGTACTTAGATTTCTAAAATCAGATGTTAGGTCAACTTCACAGTCATAGAAGATTGATCTATGCTTATAAGTAAAAAGGAAAAGAAAAGGGTGAATACATTATATTTATATACTGATAATGAAAATACAGATTCTGCCCATGCTGCTTAGAGCAACATTTAGATGAGTATGTAAATATTAGAGATGCACCAATGCTTTATTTTAAATAGTTGATTATTCAGTAATATCTTCCAGCTAGCTCTCTGCAACTCTTACAAGGTCACCCACCGAAGCTAAGCAGGGCTGCACCCGGTCAGTACCTGAAGACCACATGGGAAAGCTAGGTTGCTGCTGGAACTGGTGTTAGTGAGGCCAGCAGGGGCGCCCAACCTGTGATTTGTGTGGGTCCTAATGCCCCCGTATATTTATGGGGACTCTATACTGCTCAGTGAGTGCTGTCTTTCGGATGAGATGATAAACCGAGGTCCTGACTCTTTGTGATTGTTAAAAATCCCATCCTGGCCAAATGGCCTCTGTCCATCATGGCCTCCTAACCATCCCCATATCATAATTGGCTTAATCACTCTGTCTCCTCTCCACCAATCAGCTGGTGTGTTGTGTGCAATCTGGCGCAATGTGGCTGCCGTCACGTCATCCAGGTGGATGCTGCACACTGGTGATGGATGAGGAGATTGTGTTAAGTGCTTTGAGTGTCTAGAAAAAGCGCTATATAAATGTAAGGAATTATTATTATTAGTGATACTAATAGTTTAGTAACTACCTGGTTGACATTATATCCACAGGTTATCATTAAAACAAAAAACTCCACATTTGCTTAGAGTGTGTCTGGAACACAGTCTAGCCAGAGAAACGGTGAGATATTTTTCCTTCAAGTGCAAGTTAAAGGATTAATTACACAATTTTAAAATAAATTCAAATAAAAACCTTTAGTCCATTTAACCAAGTTGTTTCAGAGAAACTGCATAAATAGAAAAAACAAACTCAAATGAGTGTTCTTAACAAATTATGAAGATTCAAGTAACAATTAATTTGATTCATATTCGCTCACCACAAATACTAACTGCAGTTTTGCCTTTGTCTCCCAACTAAAAGCAATCTCACACAAGAGACATTTTCCTTAATAACAGCACAAATGTACACTTTTCTAATTTTTAGTGTGACCCCTATAGTGATGATCCTGTGCTTTTTGTTTCCTCCATCAGGCTCTTAGTGATGTTTTTTTCATCAGTGTGTGTTGCCATCTGCACCTACTTCATTCCCTCTTCACTCGGTGTGGTTCTGTTCACCGTGGCCATGGGTTTCCTCCTCAGCCAGGACCTGACCCAGCTGCTGGTGCTGGTTAAGGGGGTCTCTCCGACCCTGGGACTGGGCTGGTGGGGGCTTCCTCTTTCCCTGCTCTTCATAATAGGAGCCTTGACCGAGGCTGGACTCCTTCATCAGCTGTACCTTGTCAACTCAGGGAATCTAACATTGAATACGAACTCTGTAGAGGACTGGGAGTCTTCCAGTGTGGTTCCTCCAAACCCACAGGAGGTGCTTGGCTGGCTTCTTATTGCTTTGTTTCTTGTCACTCGTCTGCTGAGAGAGCTTCAGGGGGCTTGCATTATTGGAGGAGCCATGCTCAACCCACTCTACCCCAAACGGGTAACAACTGCACAGGCTTTCAGGAGGAAAACCCGTGGCCTGCGTGTTGCAGGGATAATTCGGAGGATCCTATTGAGCTTTGGTAAGGAGACACGATACTGTACCAATCAATCAGTCATTTGTGTCTGTCAGAGATTTGCTCAGTTTATCAATATGATCTGTTGGAGTGAGATGTTGACAGGAAATAATAAAACATACACTCAAAAAAATGATGTTTTCTATTTGTTCAAACTACTTATTTAAGATTAGCTGAAACAACACAATTCTTGAGTTTTTTTTTTTTTTTTGGGACAACTTAATTGTTTTATGTTCAATCCACTTAAATTTGTAAAAACCAGTAACTTAATTTCTTTATGTTGCCCAAACTCAAATCACTTGTATGGAAACCTTTTTTATAGTGCACATAGGGATGTGTGGTATATTAATTTCAAATTTGTTATCTGTACAGTACTTGACAAAAGTCTTGTCATCAATCCCAATTTAAGAGCAACAAATAATAACTTGACTTCCAGTTGATCATTTGGAAAAGTGTCAGAAGGTAGATTTTTCCAATAAATCATCTGTTGAACTGCATCCCAATCATCACAAATACTGCAGAAGACCTATTGGAAACCACATGGACCCAAGATTCTCACAAAAATCAAGTTTGGTGAAGGGAAAATCATGGTTTGGAGTTCAGTATGGGGCGTGCAAGAGATCTGCAGAGGGGATGATAACATCAACAACCTGAGGTATCAAGAGAGGGCAAATTCTTCAGCTGGATAGCGCTTTTTCTCATACGTCAGCCTTCATATCAAAGATCCTGAAAGCTAAGAAGGTCAAGGTGCTCCAGGATTGGCCAGCCTAGACACCAGACATGAACATTATTGAACATGTCTGGGGTAAGATGAAGGAGGAGGCATTGAGGATGAATCCAAAGAATCTTGATGAACTCTGGGAGTCCTGCAAGAACGCTTTCTTTGCCATTCCAGATGAGTTTATTAATAAGTTATTTGAGTCATTGCAGAGATGTATGGATGTAGTCGTCCAAGCTTATAGGAGTCATACACAATAGTAATTCTTTTTCCACCGCACAATGACTTAATATTCTAAACTGTACATGATTTCTAGACTTCAAGACTTTTGTCTAAGCATAATCAGACCTTACTGTCCTAATTAAATAATTAAAAATCAAGGCATGATCATATTTTATTTTGGTAAAATAAGCGTAATCTAGAGGCCTTTGCCTTTCATATAACCCACTTCTGATATCATATGATCATCCAGAAGTCAAGTTATTATTTGTTGTTCCTAAAACTTGGATTGGCGCCAAGTCTTTTGTCAGGTAGTGGTAATTTAGAAAATTTAATTGCATGCATGCACATTTTGTCCTGATTTAAAATGTGTTCTTTGACATCATTTAACAGTCACTTAATCTTTAAATACTAATAATAATGATTTTATATGTGTCATTTAATGTGAACCTTCATATTTGATTTTTCAGTAAGTCCGTTGACGATGATTGCGTTTTTGTCCGTGGATGAATCTTTAGGGAAGATACACACAGCCTCTCTTGCCATTGGCTTCACTCGGGCATTCAGGATGGTATGAGATTTTATGTCTTAATAATGTCTTAAAGCATTATTAGCAGGTTTCACAAAAGTATTTTATTGATTTTTGACCTTTGGCCTTTGTGCGGCAGGTGTGGCAGAGCTCTGAGGTGGCTCTGCTACAGATGGTGTTGGTGGTGATCATCAAACGTGCAGGGGGACACAGAGTTGCACACTGGCATGACTTGGGCACTACAGTACAGCTGATACTGGTGAGAGGCAAATTAACTTAACTCATTTACTTTAATACTTTGCAGGGATGTTTGTATAATCACATGTTTTGTGTCAATCCACTTTTCTGGCAGGTCTCTCTGGTTGTGAATCGTGTCTCACAGTTTGTATGTAAGCTAATTTTTGCTCTTACGGTGTTGATCACATCCTGGACTGAGAGTAAACAGCGTCGACAGTCAGCAGGAACTCTTCTGGCACTCAATGCTGCTTTGTGCCCACTTCTACTGGCTGTTGTGGCTCTCTCTGCTCTTCTCTCTGCCCCTCTCCTTCCACTATTCACACTACCGGTGTTCCTGGTGGGATTCCCCAGGCCGCTGCGCTCATGGCCAGGCACTCCAGGCACTGCCTGCCCTTGCCCAGATTCTGTGTATTACCAGCAGCTCTGCAAAAGGCTGGCATCAGCTATTAGACCTGCACTTGCTAATGGTGCATTTGGTGAGTGAGACCTACTAAAAAGTGTATCTGAACTCCCATTTTATTGCGGTTAAAAAAAATAATAATAAGATTTCCGTCCACACTACACAGTCTAAAACATATGATACGTGACCATTCAGACTCACTGTGCATGCTTATAATATTCAAGCATCCCTATTTGCAGTCTATCAGTTGTGTAATTGTCATATGAGGGGGGCTTGCAGGGTTCATATGGTCATGGAAAACCTGGAAAAGTCATGGAATTTTGACATGGCATTTTACAGGCCTGGAAAAGTTTTGGAAAAACAGAAAAACCCTCAAAGTTTTGGAAAGTCATGGAAAATAGATATCTGTATACTTGAATATAGGTTATTTACTTCTTTTCTGTCCTTGGCCAATCACATACTCTCACAGTATTAGTGCGGTGTAAGCATTATCTAAATCATAGATATAAATATAAATTGAAACTAAATAGATTTCTGCATGTTTTACGATATGCTGCAATAAATTTGAACATGCATTGTTTTTCTTTTACCACACATATGTAGACATTGCATGAAACATTAGGTTATGAAAATTTACTTGAAAGTCATGGAAAAATCATAGAATTTTAGTAGTAAAAATGTGTATGAACCCTGGGCTTGATGAATCAGCAAATAATATGCAATATTCCAGAAGACCAGTTAGAGAGCAACTGTGGGAAGCTGCACCTCCATTTTCAAAAGTTTGTCTGTTCTGAAACAGAACACCATTTTTTTCTGAACTAAAATGGGGTCTAAATGCCAGGTCTAACAAAAAAATATGCTTTTTAAAGCAAAAATGCACTAGTGTAACCAGCACCTTAGTTAAGAATCTTCATACTAAATTGTTGGATAAATGTATAGCCATGGTAATATCAAAGCCCCTTTAAGGCAAGTCATTTCACTCGGCGGCCATCTTTGAAACACCTCTCGGCCAGTATGCTCGTGTATTCAGTCTGAATGGAAAAAGATCAAATTATCCAGAACTGCTTGCCAAGTTTACCATTTAATTTCATATTAGGAATCACCAATAAAATTAAACAACAACAGTGTCTTTAGTTTCATTTCTAAATGTCCAAATCACACATATCTGCAGGAACTCACGTCTGGTCCAAGCCCCTCCCCCGAAGTATCATCAGTCTATAGCGATCGATGATTGGCTTCTGTACTTGTAGACTGGGTTTTATTCACCATATTGACTGTTACACTTTCAAAAAGATATGAGTGACATGTCTTGTGTGTTCTATAGTCTTTGGTAATATTCATAAAACACTTTTATGCTTTATTATAAACTGATTAAAGTTTTTGTAACTGGTTGCAGGATCCTGCACTCCAGGGTCTCATTACCTTGGCCGCTTTCAAGGTCGTCTTCTGTGGATCTCAATTCTAGAAAAGGGCTATGGCTATTGCACAGTCAACATTAAGGTATACTTGTTTTATACCTTTGCTCTGAAATAAATAAACACCTTTAATTTCTCACTGGTTGGCATGTTTCACCACAGGGCCTAGAACTACAGGAGACATCATGCCACACAGTGGAAGCTCGGCGTGTGGATGAGGTTTTTGAAGGAGCGTTCGATCACGTGGAGCGGCCAGGCCAGTGTTTCAGACTATTGAACCCAAACTGGGGTAACGCTCTTACCCCCTGCTCTCTGTTGCCCGTCAAGGTTTACTCTGATGCCCAGAACGTTTTAACGGGAATTATTGACTCACCTGACCACCTGCGTCAGCTAAACTCTGACTTCCTCAAAACACTTGTCTGGATTTTATTGCGTTACTGTGTACAGGAATTCGCATGTGGTGCTCAGCGAACTAAAGGTCAGTCCTTACAGACCTCTGGACGTAAGTCACAATGCTCCCAGCATCCTGTGCCCTCAGAGGCAGGTCCAGCTGTGATTAAAGTGGAGACTCAAGTGCGCCCTGAATCCTCTTCGTCCTCTCACTTGAGGGGTCTGGACAGCTCCAGCCTCTCGTCCTTTGCTGATTGGTCAGATGAGGATGATCTGTTTGGTCCAGTCCCTGTGCGACGGCCGATGAGAATGATGGTGCGGACAGATGAAGCGCAAACAGAGTTAGGAATGGGTGTGTCTCTTCCAGGATCTGTTGAAATCCACAGCCTGTATGAGAGCATGGCTCTGTCTTCTCTACCCACCCTTAGACCTCTGGGTCTGGGTTTGGGTCTTGGCTTGCCCATTGTAGATAAAGGGAAAGAAAACATCCCTGCACCTACTTCGACAACTGTCCTGACCAACTCCCAGCCTCTCCTCTTCACCAGCCCTCACTCAGAGCTCTTCTCTCTGCCCCCAGACTGGCGAACCGCCAACTTGGCTTCCTCTAAACTCCAGGTTCTGCGACCCTGCTTCCCAGAGGCCTGGTTCTGCTTCTGTTTGTCCCAGCTGGTGGTGGAGAGTTTGGGGCAAGGAGACTTTGAGCAGGTGACACAGGGTTTACAGGAGGACCGTGCCTTGCAAGAGCTTTATACCCAGGTGGTGCTATCATGCTGTGTGGCGCTAGGGGCAGATGCTCAGGTCTTCAGCCCAAATCTGTTGTTCAGGCTGTACTGTGGGGACGGCCCCTGGACTGAGGGACTTGAGTGGCTCAGAGCCAATAAAGAGCTGCATCAGCTCACACTCCGAGCTTTCAGGTAATAGACAAACAACATTCAGTTCACATATTCAATCCTAATATCAGCTACATTCCCTAAAATATGACATCTGTTCTTTCTCTCTGTGTGTGTTTGCAGGTACAGCGTAAAACTATTGGTAGACCAGGCATCTCTTGGTCCAGTAGAGAGTCTGGATGAACTCTACACGACTTTGCAGGATTACCATAAAAACTGGTTCATCGGCCTGGTATCAGATCGCAGTTGGCAAGATAGTGTTGTACAGGAGAAGCCCTTCCTTTTCTCTCTTGGACATGACCTCACCATGGTAAGCACAGCATTACAGTGATTTCACAACAGAAGAGCGCTTTAATAGTTCCAATAATTATTTGTGAATCTACACACTTTTTGCTGTGTTTGGGAACATATTTAGTTGTAGGAATGTCTTTTGGGGGAACTGAATTAGGTATTACTTCAGAATAGGATTGGGTTTTTGATCTCAGCCTTGATGACATTTCAGTTGCATAGCTTACATTTTATCTCCATTATCGAAAACACGTTTTTACCAAACGGCAACCTCTCACTCTCCCTCGTGAAGCAAATACGCAAGTAACTGAAACTGCAACTTATCGAAATTCCGCTAGTCCTGGCTCCATAATAGAGCAGATTTCTATTGAACCCAATGTTAAAATGGCCAACTTTACTGCAGAAAAAAGGTGTTTACAGCCTTGTACAAAGAATGATATTGGTTCATATAGCTAATATTACCCTTTATTACAACTGTGAGCGGGTGAATTTTTTTATAACTCATCCGTTTCGTTTATATTAGGTATATTAAGTCTGCATAATTAAGGGCGTGGCCACTTGTGTGACAGCTAGGGCTCGCTGTCACATCACCTCAGCTGATTCTGGCTGATTAGCTGCTGAACTCAACATATTCATCGTAGTTTTGTTTTGTTTTATGTGGTTTTACACAGTCTTTTTGGTGACTTTTTGGAATTATTAGATGATATGGCATGCTGTGTGCACTTTTATTGTGCTCACAAACCATTCATGTGGCCTCCATTTGCCAGGCGAGTGAAATTAAACACTTGTATATCATCTCTTTAAATGTATTTGTTTTATTTAAGATCATTTATTATTTATATTTTTCTTTGGACCTGTAATGCACTCCAGAATCTGACAGGTTGATTTGCTGCAGGCTCTAGAACAGTCATCTGAAGCGTTGTCATACAGGGTTATGCCTGAATTTCATAAATAGCCTTGCACAGACTATATTTGAAGTATTTGGAAGTAATTTGCGTTTTCCGCCTGTAGAAAAAACAACATAAGAACGATGCTTAGTGGCTCAATGTGTTACACTAGTGTTTTAAAGCATTAAACACTTTACTGATATAGTACACAGCCAAGCACATATGGTCAGAACACAAACGAGTTGCAGGTAATGAAGTATTAAGCATTTCTCCCAAAGAAAACCTGTCTAAGCAAAATGCTAGCAGGTGTTTGTAGCTCCGCTCACTCTCTGCCTCTTTGCCCTTGTTTGGTATGCCCCAGTCTGTGCGATGACGGGCAAATAAAATGGCGATGGTTGGCCACACCTACTGGTAGCTCTTTTGCGTTCTTCAGAAACCTTTGGGTGACGTCACGGATACTACGTCCATATCTTTTACAGTCAATCGTTTTTACTCATGTTGTCATCATCATCCGGTTGTTGATTTGGCTGAATGTTTCCTGGAGTTTACAAATGTATTAAAATGTTGCAATATGATAACTTACACTTGTGGTACATGTTGTCTCTGTTTTTTTAAAATAGGGGACATACACAAGCCGTGTGTTGTCCCTGCAGGAGAATCTGGTCCAAGTGGGAGCTCTGAATGAGGAGGGGGTGAGGGGCCAGTGGGCCAACCTGTCATGGGAACTATTGTATGCCACTAATGACGATGAGGAGCGCTACAGCATTCAGGCCCATCCAGTGATGCTGAGGAACCTCACTATTCAAGCAGCAGATCCACCTCTGGGATATCCCATATACTCATCCCCTCCAATCCACCTCCGCTGCTTGTGATGCTACCAGCTAACCCATTTCACACAGTCACATAGTTGTGCATTCAATTTGCTGTTTGTGTTTAGGGTACAGAATTGCATTTTTAAATGTAAGTATGAAGCATTTACAAATGCTACAATGGTAGCAACATCTGGCTTCTGAAAGAAATGCATGAATATCTGAACATCAGCAGATCCCAGATTTTTTGGACCTCTGGTGAATCTAGACTGAATTTGAATTCACACTGAGCTTCCTTTCCACATTTTTATTTAATATTTTTTTCCCCGTCGTGTCAAGCAGAAAATATGTTGCCAATTTAAAGAGCCTGTTTGTCAAATCTCAAGGATGTGCCTTGTTTACTACTTTCATTGGTTATGAACAGTTTAGGTGACCACCTTGTGTTATAAATATCAGAGTAAACTGGCTCTTTCACCTTTGTTTATCCTATTTGGACTCTGTTATTGTATGGTTGTGTAATTGTGTGTACAGAAGAAATGCAGACGTTTCATATAAAAACAGTACATTTTAATACTGAGAACACAGAATGTACATTTATTTCTTATTGTTTTTAAGAAAGTGCTGTTGGTCTTAACATAAGTTGTTTTAATTTTTGGTTAATGAAATGACCTTGTTAGACTTGCCAGGTTTTTTTTTGAAGACATTACTGATTTTAATTTAATTCAGATTTCTTATGCATTTTATGATAGGACAGTATGCAAAAGCAAAGTTGGAAAGAAAGTGTGGAAGCAATCGAGAAGTGCACAAAATGAGACTCTAATTCGGAAAGTGTTAAAGCAGGGGTGTCCAAACTCAGTCCTGGAGATCCGGTGTCCTGCAAAGTTTAGTTCCAACCCAATCAGACGGATCTGGGCTGGCTAAACAAGCCCTAAGCTGTGGTCACACTGCACTTTTCTCCCGATAGACTTCCATTCATATGCATGCGAATGCTTCAGACCGGAAACGCAAGCTCTTGCAACAAGTTTCGCATTTCGTTGCATTGCAAAGTACAAGCTTGGTGAACTCTGACCTGCAAAATCACATCACTTGTCTTCGTGAGACCAATCAAGGATCAAAATATCACCTCTCTGAACAGAAATTTCAAACATGGACCAATTGCTCACTTTTTTTAATGTCTAATCATCTTGTTTGTGGTGTTAGTGAGGCCAGCAGGGGGTGCCCAACCTGCGGTCTGTGTGGGTCCTAATGCCCCAGTATAGTGATGGGGACTCCATACTGCTCAGTGAGTGCAGTCATTCGGATGAGATGTTAAACTGAGGTCCTGACTCTTTGTGGTTGTTAAAAATCCCAGGATGTCATTCAAAAAAGAGTAGGGGTTTAACCCCGGCATCCTGGCAAAATTTGCCCACTGGCCTCTGTCCATTATGAAGTGCTTTGAAGTGCGCATTTTTTATTCGATGTTTGACGTAATCTAAACTGAAAAATTAAGAGAGGGTGGGACATTAAGTAGCTCCAGACCTTTAAAAAAACAGCAGATAGTGTTTACTAGAGAGCATTTGAGTGGTCAGGATTTGATGAGAAACTACTGTATGAGGTGCTGTAAAAAAAAAAAAAAGTATGATCCATTTAGGCCATAGGTCACAAACTCAATTCCTGGAGGGCCACAGCTCTGCACAGTTTTACTCCAACCCTATCAAACACAGCTGATCCAACTAATGAAGCTGTTCATGACTCTTTTGAACACCTCAATTATTTGGATCAGCTGTGTTTAATAGAGTTGGAGCAAAACTGCAGAGCTGCGGCCCTCTAGGAATCAAGTTTGAGACCTAAGATTTAGGCAGAAGTAATAAACTGGGAGCTTTGGATGTTTATATGAGTTTTATATTTTGTAAATGTGAATTTTGGAGCACACAAGCTTTTTAGATATGCTTGTTTTCATTTCACTGGACCTTTAAGACACACTGCCAGCGAGGCTATCAGTGCCGACCTCATTGCAAATTGTTAAGTAGATTTTCAAGATGTCTTGGCCTTAGGCTTGCTGAAGTATGCTGAGTCTGCATCCTAGAAAAACAGAGAAGAAAAGACATTAATTCAGAAAAGACTGCATTATTTAACCTATAGTAGTCTGCACAACTCACCACTCCAGCTTTGAAGTTCTGCACACGTTTTTTGCCCAGAACATTAGTCAGGTACCAGGCCAGTGTTGGAGTGTACTGCCACACATAGCAGAAGAGCAGAAAGGGCTGCTCAGCGATCCACATCTCCTTCACACGGTTGGCCAGACCCACCAGAGTGAGGTGAACGCAGCGCTCAGTTGACATCTTATGTGTCTGATCACCAGCTGTGGCCACTGGCTTAAGAGAAAAACAAGGATACTTAATACAATATCCCTATAATCTCAATATCATTTCTGTATTTTTAGTTATCAATACTGTAAATTGTTTTTATTCTAGGGTGATGCGGTGGCGCAGTGGGTAGCACTGTTGCCTCACAGCAAGAAGATCGATTGTTCGAGCCTGGGCTGGGTAAGTTGGCATTTCTGTGTGGAGTTTGCATGTTCTTCCCGTGTTCGCGTGGGTTTCCTCCGGGTGCTTCGGTTTTCCCCACAATTCCAAAGACATGCGGTACAGGTGAACTGGGTAAGCTAAATTGTGCATAGTGTATGTGTGTGAATGAGAGTGTATGGGTGTAAATTATGATAATTTATTTTTGCTTAAGTTTTGTGTTACTATAAAATTACTTGCATTCTTACCATTTCTAAAAATGATCATAATTGCCAGATTAAAACGTGTAGGCAAATGCGTTAACCATAACTGATGGTGTACATGTATTTTGCAGCCAGTTTAGACCAGTCATTTCATCCTTTTCAAGTATACAGTGAAGTTTTAGAGTCGTTTAGATTAAAAAACAAATTATTTAAGGTTTCTCTTGTGACTGTGTGCGAGCGAAAGTAGGATTAAGTAAAAAAAGTTACAGCTATATGCTGAGTTCTGACTGCATGATTTTAGGCCCGATTTTGACACGCCAACAGGTTTTGAGAAATCGCCTACAAATGCCTGAAATCGCAGGCAAATCGGTGCTCATTTACACGAGTAACAATCACACGGTGTGAAATATCAAAGACACGATCTGAGAGAATCGCAGATGAGTCGCTGACGCCCGTGAGATATTTGGCATGCTAAATATCTGGAGCTGTCAGCGATTCAAACTCATGTAGTGTGAAATGTGTTCTGATTGAAAATAACACCGGCAGTTGCCTACAGCGAATGAGAGAGCAGCATCCACTAGTATGGGTATCTGCGGCCAGAGGGAGGTTGTGGGAGAAGTTAAAAGCGCCTGTCATCTGAGCAACAACACAATCGGGTTAAACAAGCTAAAAAGTTGATGAGAAATTGCTAATTCACTTCAAAGGCCAGGTGAGGAAAATAAGTACATTTTCTACCTCACTAAAGGCTTCCTTCTCATTATGTAGTTAATAACAAAAGATAAACTACGTCACCTCGTGTTATTATATCACATCTCACGTGTGTTTGGTTGTGAGGCGTAGTTTGGACAAAGTTGTCAGCAATTTTTCCTATTTTAAAGTCATGCAGTGACATCTTGCAGTGTGAACCCAGCACCGACAGAATGCTAGCCCAGATAGTCATGCACAGTGTGAAAACATCTGGGACACGACTACTTTAAAAAACATGCAGTCTGAACTCTGCATTAGAAAGTAAAGGCAAAAGTTGAATCCCGCATGGTTTAGGTAAGGAGATTTAAAAACCCAGGCCAAACTGTTGACAGGTCTAACGTGCACAGAACAAAACGGGTAAACAAGAGAAGATTTAACTACTTAAATCGATCGCGGATGTTTGATTATATTGGACAGATAGAAAAAGTGCAAATGGATGTTAATAATAGTGTCACTAAATATACTTGGGTAGCCGGTAATATACCTGGACATCCTGTCCAAGTAAAGTCTATGTGTGGGAAGCACTGATGATATAATTTAATTTTGAGATCATTCTAAACAGCAGTGATGTTGATACCTTTCCCAGCTCCTCAGTGAAGGCGTTCTGAACGATGCTTGATATTACAGGTCCGGGACAGATGTTACTGATCAGGATGTTTGGACAATCAGAAAGTTCAGTTCTTAGAGAATTAAAGAAACCCTGCAGAAACACAACAAATGAGGTGCATTTTCAATTGTGTATGACAGTTTCCCTTTATCTTTCTTAAGGGCTGGTGTAGTTTCAGGTCATTCTGTTACGTATTTTCCCTCACCTGCAGTGCATGCTTGCTTGCCGCATACCCCGTTGCTAAGGGTGCCCCTACAAAGCCGGCAACGCTGCTTACGGTTGCTATGATACCAGTGCCACGGCGGATCATGTGGGGCAACACCTGCTTGGTAATGGACACGGTGCCAAGATAGTTGAGCTCCATAAGAGCCTGATACACATCGACATCAGCATCAACACACAGAGCACGCTGGCTTCGGCCACCATTGTTTATCAACACATCGATCTGAAAATGCACATACAGACGCAAAAAAGTAAGAGGTTTGTTAGAGAGAATACTCCTACCTAAAGGGATAGTTCAATCAAATATAAACAGTACTGTTTATTTTAATGTCATGAATGCAGTTGGGAATGTTCATCAAGGGTGTCAAATAATGTTGGAATAAATAATGTTCAGTTTCTTGTGCATAATTTTCAGTGGTGTGAAAGAGTACTGAAAAATCATACTCAAGTCAAAGTACTATTACTGGCCTTAAAATGTAGAGCAAGTAGAGTAAAAGTATCTGTTGTAAATATTACTCAAAGTATGAGTAAAAAGACCTTTTAAAAGTACTGAAGAGTAGTGAGTATTACGCTGTAAAAAGCTGATGCATTTTCATGTATTTGTGGATGTGTGTAAACATAACATTCTGTAGTGCATTTAGTTATTGCCCAGCAGGCACACAACGTCATAAGACATTAATATTAGGCTAGATTTAGGTTGTGACGTCAGGTGACCAAAATTCAAAGTCTAGCATGTGTCTAAGTACAGTGTTGTTTCGTTGTTGATTTTTGGTTAATTGTGTGTTAGAATGTGTTAGAAAGTGACCAAAATCCAACGTCATATTGACGTCAAATACTAACATTTATTGGTCAGGTATGGCAACCAAAATCCAACATCTGATAGATGTCATAGTGGTAACGTCATTAGATGTTGATATTTGGTTGATTTTAGGTTGGACATTGACGTAGGCCTGACGTTGAGTTCTGACATCAACCTGATTTTCATTTCCAATGCAACGTCCCCACAACATTAGGGTACAACATCAATCTGACGTCATGTTGACATCTTGTGCCTGCTGGGTGTTTAAAGCTATTTCGATCATCATACAGTAAATATCTGTCGTCTTCTCATTGGTGGCATGCATCTAAACAGTCTTTGGGTCAATGCGTGTAAAGATTATGAACATCTTCTTGGACACTTTTAATGCTTTTAAACAGTTTGCTGCAATTATAAATCACCTACATCTTGAGGTAGTTCAGTATGATGCGATTTACCTTCTATGTGCAATTTGATTGGACAGGAATCACAAGGACTGAATTTTCTAATCCCCATAGACAAGAAAAAATAAAGTAGCGACTGCAGGTTAAAGGAAAGTAGTGGAGTAAAAGTATCGATACAGCACTAAAAATGTACTCAGGGGAAAGTAAAAGTACCCAACTACTCAGTAAATTACAATTCCTGAGAAAAACTACTCAATTACAGTAATTTGAGTATTTGTAATTTCTGATTATTTATCACCACTGATTATTTCCCTTCACAAGACTTCAATCAGGAGCCACAGGTATTAATTTTGTGTTGCCTGTTTGTGTTTTTTTACTCTCAAAGTAGGCATTACCTTGCATGTTATGAATCATAATGGGCCACAGATTTAACAGTTTTGTTCTATTTTCTGAAGAAAGAGTCACGTCTTGAATGACCTGAATTAAGTACATGTCCTTTTATTTTGTATGTTAAAATTAGTTTCTTCTATTTAACACAAAAGAAGATATTTCAAGGAAAGCTGAAAACCATTGACATTCATAATATTTGTTTTTCCTGTTTTCAACTTTCTTCAAAATATCTTCTGTGTTCAATAGAAGAAAGAAACTCAAGAAGATTTGGAACCACTTGAGGGAGAGTAAATAGTGAGCACATTTTCATTTTGGGGTGAACTATCTCTTTAAGTACAGCAGTGAAGTAAATATGCTTAGTTACAAAACCAAAAAAATCAAGTGTGGAAATTGTACTGTTACTGAATTGCAAATTCATAAGAAACAAACACTTCTGAAGATTGGAAATACTGAAATACAGTGGCCATTTACATCACCAAAGTGCTCCAGAGCTGCTGCAGTTTTTTCTGGATGTGATGCGCGGTCCATTAAATCCAATGGCAGAACAAGAATATCCTCATCCTTTAAAGAGGAGCGCTCTAATAAAAGGAGGGAAAGAGTGTATTTTGGGTCAGTAGGTCACAATGTGCAGGTTTTTAATCAGCAGTAAAGATACTTGTGTACACATTCTGAGCTCTGAGGGAAAGGCACGTGAATTACAGTATGGTTAATTGACCCCTGGGGGATTTAAGTGTGTTTGCTCTTGTCTGTGAAATGTTTTTCAGGATTGTTCATACCTAAACAAAGGCGCTTCACCCTCTCTAGCTCATTCTCCCTGCGTGCAGACAGAACCAGCCGAGTGCCGATCGCAGCCAGCTGAAGAGACAGCTCCTCCCCGATGCCACTGGAGGCTCCGGTAATCCACACCACTTTACCTCGGAACTTTGACTCTGTGAAAAAAATAATAACAAGATAAAAATCAACAAACATTCACACAATGTTTTTTAATGGGTTTTTTTTACAGTATTTTTTAAAATGGGTTGCAAAAATTATGCAAAAACAGCAGGGTTGTACTATAGCATAATTAATATGTTATTACATTAATAAATGAACTGTATAATAGGGCTTTACGATATTGGAAAAATCTAACATTGCCAATATTTTCTATATTGCGATATGAATACAATTTCACCAGATGACGTAATATCTCTATTTGGAAATATTTATAATGTTAGACCGATTAGGATGATTCTGCAGTGGGAGTGCATCTCCATAATATCTAATAAACAATCTATCTATAAAATCTATACAATTTTTAGGGTCCCCCGAGACATTTTTATAGTTGTCTGTGCTATTTGCAGTGCATTTCTGTATTTGCATGTGCTGTGAGTATTTTCATGCACGTTTAGTAAAAGATTGATGAAGAATGTTTACTATTTGCATGTCCATAAAATCTAATGAACAACCCGAGTATCTTTATGCATTACAATCAAGAACATGGTACAATTGAGTGTTTTATCATTTCCTGAGTCTATCAGTATTCAAGTACAGTAACTGAATGATAAAAATAAAAATAATTCAATAAAGTCAATCATAGTTAAGGTCACAAATGGTACAATTTCCTACTTGAATTAATCCTGCGATGTGACTATTGCAAATGATCACATTACGATATCAATGCTGAAACGATATATTGTGCTGCCCTACTGTATAATAAATTATATTTCAGCTATATTGGGAATCGGGATATACAGTTGAAGACAGAATTAGCCCCTTTTAATTTTTTATTCTTTTTTAAAATATTTCCCAAATGATGTTTAACAGAGCAAGGACATTTTCACAGTATGTTTGATAATATTTTTTCTTCTGGAGAAAGTCTTATTTGTTTTATTTCGGCTAGAATAAAAGCATTTTTAAATTTTTAAAAACCTATTTAAGGTCAAAATTATTAGCCCCTTTAAGCTATTTTTTTTCCCGACTGTCTACAGAACAAACCATCGTTATACAATAACTTGCCTAATTACCCTAACCTGCCTAGTTAACCTAATTAACCTAGTTAAACCTTAAATGTCACTTTAAGCTGTATAGAAGTGTCTTGAAAAATATCTAGTAAAATATTATTTACTGCCGTCATGGTAAAGATAAAATAAATCAGTTATAAGAAATTAGTTATTAAGACTATTTTGTTTAGAAATGTGTTGAAAAAATCTCTCTGTTAAACAGAAATTGGGGGGAAATAAACAGGGGGGCTCAACTGTAATTGTGCTAAGCAATAGCTAAGAGATGTACAATTATTTTGAAATTAAAATGTGGCTTATGGTGTGTGTGAAACTATTGCTAACATTTCTAGAATCACTCATTATTTATTTATTATAACTGTACTAATAAAAATAGGTTTAATTATGCAAAACAGAAAACAAAAACAGACTTTAATATACAAATAAAAATAAGTCTAGTTAATTGCTTTCTGATAACTGTTGAAAATAAAATGTCGAAATATGGCTGAAATCCATTGTCCTTCAGTGTGAATAAAATACTGTATATTCATGCAAAAGTGAACTTATTCTGTCCTGTATTTACCAAAAGATACGATAATTAATCATCCTACACTTTCATTCGTACAATTTATATAAACAAATATTTAGAAAGTTACACCATTTCTTAAATAAATAATAAATTGCTGCATTGTGATCTTTTTTAATGTTATCAAATGGTTCTTGTTCTAACTATGCCCAACCAGATTAGTTGTAGATTGTTAAATAAACTATTTTTACATTTTAAATTACATTTTTTTCTTGGTGTAGGCTATTCATGGCAAAAAATGCAAGAAAATCCCACTATTGACATTTTTTTCTACATACGTAAATAACACACACAAACAAGTATAGACATACATACATACATACCTTTTAATTCAACTATTACATAACTCATTAAACTGTACTTGTCACACATTACAATAGTGACCTCTGTACATATACACTAGTTAGGGCACTGATAGTTACTGTTAACGAGACAGTGCAAATTCCACATCTTGCAGCAGCAATGCGTCAGCACTTGACTTTGTTGCATAAATAGCCCAGAGGTTAGTCGATTTATACAGCAGCAGGTTTTTATACACTATAAACTGCAAACGTATAACAGCATAAATAGAAATGTGCTCATACTAAACTAAACTACACATTTCTAAGCGAAATCTGCGGTTTTACCTGGTGTTTTGCCGAACCTGGCCGCCCATAACAAAGTCAGATCAGCGTCGGCGAAGATGAAGCGTAAAAACTGCACTAGTAAATAAACTGCGGTCCCAGCAAGACCAACACACAGCCAGCATATATCCATCGAGACACTTCACTTGTTATGCCTTCACAGAGTGACGGAAACACTGGTGAAACTTGCGCAACCGGAGCGCTGACAAATCCCTGCGCTACAACTTATGACATGCTTAACGGCTTCTTCCGAAACAACGGCTACCCGGCAGAGTCTGGTGTGTGGTTCAAAGTCTTCCGGGTCACACCCCTGTTTCTGGTACTCACTGGAGCAGATGAACGTCGATTATCGGACTGTGATAGCTAGCTAGTAGACATGATAATAATGTGGTTTGCTATCTATCCATCGGATAGATAGATAGATAGATAGATAGATAGATAGATAGATAGATAGATAGATAGATAGATAGATAGATAGAAAATAAGAATGAATTCTTTGTTAAATAGGGCGTCATGGTGGCGCAGTGGGTAGCGTTGTCGCCTCACAGCAAGAAGATCGCTGGTTCCAGCCTTGGCTGGGTCAGTTGGCATTTGTCTGGAGTTTGCATGTTCTCCCCGTGTTCGCGTGGGTTTCCTCCAGGTGCTCTGTTTCCCCCCACAGTCCAAAGACATGCGCTATAGGTGAATTGAATTGGGTAAGCTAAATTGTCCGTGGTGTATGTGTGTGAACACTCTGGGTGTTTCCCAGTGAAGGCCATCCGCTGTGTAAATCATATGCTGAATAATTTGGTGGTTCATTCCACTAGAGACCCCTGATGAATAAAGGGACTAAGCCGAAGGAGAATGAATGAATAATATAAAAATTGGCAGTTCATTCCGCTGTGGAATTAATTGATTAATAAAGGGACTAAACCGAAAAGAAAATGAATTCTTTGTTAAATAAGAGGGTTATTGTATTACAATATATATATATATATATATTTACATTTTTACATTTACATTTAGTCATTTAGCAGACTATCTACATTTAGTCATTTATATATATATATATATATATATATATATATATATATATATATATATATATATATATATATATATATATATATATGTTGTTGTTTTTTTTTTACAAAAATTTGTACTCACCCTACACTTGTTGGAAGCCACCAGTAGCCATTGACATCCACAGAAAAAAGAAAATATTATCGGACCAAAACATTGGGTCACGCTTTACTTCACTTGTTCCAAACCTGTTTGAGTTTCTTCTGTCGAACAGAAAAGAAGATATTTTGAGAAATGTTAAAAAACGGTTTCCATTGTCAAAGTCAATAGATAAGGATTATTAACAGCCTTCAAATAATACGTAATCATCAAACATAAAAAAGTGACAATAAAATAACAATAAAACCAGCATCTATTGACAACGGATAACATTCTTCAAAATATCTTCTTTTGTGTTCAACAGATGAAACTCAAAGAGGTTTGTAACAAATTAATTTAATCAACATTTTAAATTTGGGTCGAACCATCCCTTTAAATGTCTTGGAAAAAACATTTCATTGAAAAGTTTTAGCCAATATTTTATTCACATGGTATAAGCAACACAATACACTATTCATTTAGGGCTCAAACCTTATCAAGAGTGAATGAAATATATGTTAATCTTTACACGTAACATATTATCATGCATTTATATCAGTGTTTCTGTTATTACCTGGCACTGAGAGCTTTTTTCAGCCTCACAAATGTTAGGGTTTTTTCAAAAAATGACCAGTGATTGACAAATGAAGGACGCAGGACTGATGATGAAGAGACAGTGGTGAAAGAATTATGTATTTGAGGGAAGATGCGAGACAGAATGATGTACAGATGGAGGGATGAGGTTGATGATGATGTCATTCTTTTAAGTGCGCAGCCCTGCTGAATCCACATCCGGGTCCTGCGCTGTTGCTGGTGTGCAGAGATTCGGTCCCGACCATAGCGGACCAAAACAGCGGTCAAACCCGACACTTTCCATTTCCACCAACATTCAGGACGTAGAATAAATGGGAATGATGCATCCCTGGTTTAAACAGATATGGGTGATCCGCTGTTTCATTGACTGAATGCAGAGCAAAACAGTCCGCCAGCCTGTCTCTCTCTCACCACCGCCGCGCTCGCTTTATCTCTCTCTCTTTCTTTTCGTCCTTCTCTCTAATCTGATTTTTACCTCCTCCACTACCGAACTCTCCAGGACTGATTTTTAGGGGGTAAGTGTTTGTGCTCTTATAATATACCTGTGTGAATGACAGAGCTAGCCTGTTAGCATGTTTGCTAAGGGAGTAGGCTGGCGTTGTGTGAGCTCAGCGGCCTGACCTGCCGTATGTGGCCATCGCATGGTGCACTGAGGGCCGCAGGTTTGGCAACTCAAGCCCGGGGATTCACACGATCCGCCAATTAGCATTTAGCTTGCTGTTTTGTCCTGGCTCAGATATTGGAAATGATATTCTGTTAGGCACATAGCCAATTATATGTGCTGATTACATGCACTGACATATTTTATATTGTATAAATATTTCGGTCGAGTCGATTGGTCCTAAACGTCAATGTTAGCATGAAGCTAGCGTGCTAACAGGCTCGCGACACCATGACGTAATGCGGAATACAGGCGCGTGAACGTGCAGCAGGTCTGCACGGGCAGAATTTCAGTTCACTGCTGTTCAACGCTAAGGGCAAAGAACATTGATTGCTCATATCTCGCAGTAAACCATGAATTTACTTTAGCAGTAAACCTAATCTGAGTCTAGATCATATTTACAGAGTGTATCTGTCAAACGTGTACACAGTTCAAGGCACTGGTTTTGTGGATCGAGTGAGTCGTAATTGATGTGAGCGGTGAACAATGGTCAGAATGCAACTGTACTTATCTATTTTTAGTATGTGAGTGTGTAGTGTGCTTAGCAGTGTGTTTGCTGACAGCCATACATGGCTGGGAAACCGCTTAATGTGTGACCGCCTGCCTTTGTGATGCTGTGTGTTTACACTTGTTTCTTGTGCCTGGTGGCATGCCATGGTTTATTTCTGAAGTGGCCACTGGCATGACAAGACTTTTGTAGTTTCAGTCGTCATGAATTATAAATAGAGTGATTGTGCTGGGTGTGTTACCGTGTGTGTGTTTTTAAAGTAGAAAACATTCACATTTAACATTCAAATGTAATGTAACCAGTTGTTTAAAATAAACAAATAATAAAAATGTCCCTTTTTTTCCTAAATGCAGTGTTTACATTGAGATCATATTTAAATAGCTGTGCATCCATGCATTCTTAAGATGTTATAACTCAGCTTCCATGTGTAATGATAAACTTCTGTCTAGTGATGCATGTCTGACTTCTCCAGTTATTTGGTTCACCTAAACCCTGCCTCTTTTTTCCCCAACCAACTGCAAGCTTGGATTCAGAATCGGATGCCTCCATCTAATCAACAAGCAAATTCCCATTCTCTTTTAATTTTTCTTTTTCGATCTCTTCCACTCCATATTAGAAAATCTGTACCTGTTTCCATCTCATAACAACTTTAAAGAGGCTGTTCACCCCAAGAGTAAAAAAAAATGTTGATCATGCGGTTGCATGTAAAAGAATATATTAGATTTTTTTATACGAGTATCCTTTAAAATCTGTAGCTGATATATTATTGTGCATATTAGGGCTGCACAGTATATTGTTTCAGAATTGATATCGCAATGTGATAATTCGTAGTAGTCTCATTGCAGGATATGCAGTGTTGACTCTGGATTGTAATTTATCATTTGCATGTGTGTTTGAGCCCTGTGACTATATGAGGTTTTTAAAAGTATCCAGGCATAAGAAATTATACCATTTGAAAGACTATGCAGTACTATTTTACATTTGATTACTCAATTTCAGCACCAGAATACTTCTAGACTCCTCAGAAAACAAAAAAGCACTATTTATTTAATTTGTATACATTTTTATTGCCTTCATGTATGCTTGTAGATTGTTTATTATATTTTATGGAGATGCATTTCCATACATAACTATCCCAATTAATCTAAGATTATATATTCTTTCCAAATAGAGCTATCAAAGCCATCTGGTGAAGCTGTGCCCATATTGGGAAAACAAAATATGGCAATGTCAGATTTCCCTAATTTTGTGCAGCCCTAATACATATTATGCAAAACTAATTTTTGTATTAAACCAGTAGAAAAAAAATCAAAAAGGTTTGAAACGAGCGGAGAGTGAGAGTATATAAAAATCATTTCAGAGTAAAGTCATTTAAATTAGCCTCTTCTATTATGTACATTTATACAAGTTAACTCAACTGTAGAGCTTTTATTGCTGCAAAAATATCAAGGTTGTTTGATGTTAAACAGTTGTTGCATGAAAAATTATGTAACTTGAAAGGTTATGATGAGTAAAAATATCAGTTTATTTTACTTGAGGTATATTCTTTATTTTTGGGGATAAGCACAGCATCCTGCATTATCACTGGACAACTGAATATTGCACACAGAGTTGTTTTTATTTAGGCAAATCATGCAGCCTCTTAATCCTGCCCTCTTGGTACACAAATGGTAATGTTTACCGTCAACACAGTAATATTGTAATTATTGTTTTAACAATGTGCAAGCTGACTCTGATTATGCTACTGACTATAAAAAAAAACACTTTTAAGAGTCTAAGTTATGTTTAAGAGTCTAAGTTTAAGAGTTTTTATTATTTACAAGAAATATATGATCTAGTTCAGTAATATCACACAAGCAATAGTGTAGCTTTGCAGAATACCACAGAGTGAGCACAACTGCAGTTGGAAATATTCTCTTTTTTTGTGGGAATGGAGATGGTTCCAAACAAATCGAGAGCAGATCATTTATGTATATCAGAGAAACAGTGATGTTTTGTTTCTAAATGAATCACATTGGTGTTTTGTTTCTTGAATAAATCAAGAAAGTCATTCACTGATTCAATCAGCCATTGATAAAGATGCTCAACTTGTTTCATCGTAAATGAATCCGCATGTTTGAATGAATCACTTGAATTAATCATTCAAAGTATGCATTAAGACAATAACTTATCGCTACCTACTGGTGGTTTTTAATGATATTTATGCACAAAATCCCCAAACCAGCCTAGGTATCAGCACAAAAACGCATTCAGCAAAATGTCAGTTAAATAATTGTTATTATTAACTCAAAAAGTATATATTGATGTCAGACTGATGCACAGCCCTATAAAGAATTGACCTTGTTCTGCTGTTACTCATCATTCTTGAACTTTTCTGTTTTAGATTCCTAAGCAGCAGAGATGGGTGCATTTCTGGATAAGCCAAAGATGGAGAAACATAATGCTCATGGGGATGGCAACAGTCTTCGCTACGGCCTGAGCAGCATGCAGGGCTGGCGTGTTGAGATGGAAGATGCGCACACTGCTGTCATCGGCCTGCCCAACAGTCTGGACCTCTGGTCGTTCTTTGCTGTTTATGATGGCCACGCGGGATCACAGGTGGCACGTTACTGCTGCGAGCACCTTCTGGAGCACATCACCAGCAACCCTGACTTCCAGGGCGGAGGCGGAGGAGGGGGACCAGCCGTGGAGCCCAGTGTGGACAGCGTGAAATCGGGAATTCGCACTGGTTTCCTTCAGATCGACGATCACATGCGGCAGATTTCAGAAAAGAAGCATGGTGGAGCTGACCGCAGTGGCTCGACGGCTGTCGGAGTGATGATTTCACCTCGCCATATCTACTTTATCAACTGCGGAGACTCGCGCGGGTTGCTGAGCCGCGGAGGGGCGGTGCACTTCTTCACACAGGACCACAAACCCAGCAACCCCCTCGAGAAGGAAAGGATCCAGAACGCTGGAGGGTCTGTGATGATCCAACGTGTCAATGGGTCTCTGGCGGTGTCCAGGGCTCTGGGGGACTTTGACTATAAGTGTGTACATGGTAAGGGTCCCACGGAGCAGCTGGTGTCGCCGGAGCCCGAGGTCTGTGCTATCGAGCGGTCAGAGGCGGAGGATGAGTTTATTGTTCTCGCTTGCGATGGGATCTGGGATGTGATGGCCAATGAGGAGCTGTGCGATTTTGTTCGTTCACGACTTGAGGTGACCGACGATCTGGAGAGGGTCTGCAATGAGATTGTGGATACCTGCTTGTACAAGGTGAGTACTTTTTTTTTTTTATTATTATTTTTTTATTATTAATATTTAGAAATCAGTAAGGTTTTTAGCAAGGATGTATGAAACTAATTAATCAAGTTTTCTACAACATTAATTAAAATAATAATAATAAATTGGCCATAGAATCTGCATATTAAAATCAGTATACACATTTTTTGAGCCTTTCCAATCATGAGACAGAATTTACTTGTGACATTCTTAACATTTATTAAAAGTGATCAGTTTTAACTATATTACTGATTATTTGATATTTTTTGATCGGATAAACGTCTCCTGTTCGTTCAAAACCACATTAACCCAAGCAATTGTGCTTTTTTTTTTTAAATAAAGAAATATGGCCTTTTTGCCTTTAAGTGGATAGGACAATATTTCAGACAGGAAGTGACGTGGGAGAGAGAGGAAGAGAAAGAGAGACGGTAGGGACGGGAAATGTCCTCGAGCCGGTATTCGAACTCGGTACTCCCTGAAGTGCTACTCCACCATATGTCAACGCGCTAACCACTAGGCTATCGTGCTGACCATTTGAGCTTTTTTTTTTTTTTTTTTTTTAGCATTTATTGATCTATGCCAGCATTTTGAAGTGATTTTTAAGTAGGGATGCATGGGATGATATGGATTTTTGGGTCGATATTGATAACTCTTTAGATTTAGAGGCGGATAACTGAAATATAGGCTGATAAATATAAATATTTCAAAACATTTCACATTTTTATACAGTGAACAACTAGATTTTATTTAAAACTTCATAAAAGTTTGAACTGATCTTAAAACATCCTACTCAAAGCAAAAAACTATAATATTTAAAATGGCAAGGTGATTCTATAGACCTATATTCACGATTTCACATAATTCAGCATGCCAAAAATAATTTCCATTTCTTCATATCAAGTTAACATGCAAATTGACTGTTACATAAAAATAATAGGTTAAATGACAAAACGGGATTTAATTAACAAACAAGTAAAATAATTTTTAAAAAATAAAATAAAAACGAAAATAAAAGAACTAAGAACTGAAACCAACTCAAATATTCTTGGAAAAAAAAACATGTACAGTAATCCACAATTGTTAGTCGCTGGGTCATTTGACACTTATTAACACACTCCCGCAAGATTCTCTTGTGCTCACACAAAAAGTTCTTTCATTTATACATGTGTAATATTTTTTCTGAGGCAATTTAAACCAAGAAACATGACGACTCTCTAAACAAATCTGCAATGATGAGCAAAATGGTTACTTACTGAATTATTTACAAACAGCAATACCACACAAACTTTGTGGGAATAGACTTTGAAGGAATAAACAATGTGAGAAAAGCTTATAGGGAACCGGACAAGTCTGAACAAGTTTGACCCACACATTGCATGAGGAAGGCAATACAATTACGTAATCTATCGGCTTAAAGATATCGGACTAATTTTGATATCGGACTGATAACCATAACATTAAAAATAGCTTATATTGGCTGATATCGATATGGCCGCCGATATATCGTGCATCGCTTATTTCAAGAATAGTGAAACCTAATTCTGTAGTATAGGAAGTCTTCATTACAAAATCTTCAAGTTTTAAATTTTCACTGCTATCTTTCCTCAATGTTTTCAATTAGTTTAAATTGGCTCAATTTAAATTTTGATGAACCTCTCCCTTCTTCTGTGTATTAACAGGGAAGTCGTGACAACATGAGCGTTGTGCTGGTGTGTTTCGTCAGTGCACCGAAGGTTTCCCCTGAAGCTGTTAAAAGGGAAGCGGAGCTTGATAAATACCTAGAGAGCCGAGTAGAAGGTTTGAGCTCAACTTACTCAACGTCATTAATAAATTAGCTATTGATCTGGATCATGCTTGATTAAGGTTGTTGTTATAACAGAGATCCTGAAGAGGCAGGGAGAAGAAGGTGTGCCCGACCTGGTACATGTGATGCGCACGTTAGCATCTGAGAGCATCCCAAACCTACCCCCTGGAGGAGAACTGGCCAGCAAGTGAGTACCATACTTTCCTAAACCCCAGCGATCTGTTCATGCAAGATTTTAGCAAATCATTAGTAAGTAATTCTCATGTCAATTGCACACTACTATTGAGATGCGATGTCCATACAGCAACGAGCATGTTTTTTTTTTTTCTGTTTGCTGATTCTACAAGTTTTGCACATACACACACACACACACCTATTGTTTCAAAGATGCACTAAAATCAAAGAAATATAAAGTGAGCATCTGCATGTAGTCCTTTAGCGCTCAAGCACAGCTCTGTTAATCCACCATTGTTGTTACCGGTTATGTGTAGGATTCTTCCTTCCTCTGTTTACTTAGTGCGGTTACGCCATGATTGCTAAAAGATAGCGTTTTGCCCATTCACACAGCTACGAGCCATTGACATTTTGAGATTTTTCCACACTGTAAACTCTTATCAAAAAAGTTGATTTTAGATTCCATTCATGGATAATAGACTTAAACAATATTACGTTTTGCTTGTTGACCTAAATTTATTGCCGTGTGGATGGGGCCTTAAGGCTGATTTATACTTTTGCTTGGAGGTCTTGCATATGGTCCGGTGCAGCCTTCGCATGGTCTTATACCTCTAGCCATGATGCTGACGCGCACCTCGTAATAAATGTAACTACACATTACATTGTAACTACAACGCAGATTGTACGCTCTGTGATTGGTCGGTTTGGTAATGTTGGCAAGTGTGGGTGGTGCTGAGAGCCGCAGTAGAGCAGTGAACCTGTTGGAGTGAGAGTTTACAAGTGTCGAGTCCCACGAAGGAGCTCCATATGGAAACTTGTTTTGTGTTTACCTTATGATCAAAGTTGTTGCACGTCCATGTGTTCCCGCCTCTGAATGAGTGAGTTTTAGCTACTTTTACATTGGGGTAGGATTCACAAAAAACTAAACACCTGTGAAGAAAGTCGACAGAGAAGAACCAGCTGCCAGCTAGCGTTTGGAAGTGTTATCGCAGAGCAACACAAACAGAACACAGAAGTATAAATGCACGACTACATGTGGGTCAAGGCTATCACTTGATGCCGAAGTATAATTCAGCCTTAATCAGATCAGATTAAGCAAGGACACATTACTGGTTACACTTAATATTGTAATCAGTCACATTTGTCAACGTTTACCTCCTTTTGAAGGAAGGGTCAGTGGATGGGTGTAGAGATCTGCACCGGACAAAATTTTTGATCCCGCTCCCGCCAGGTTTTAGTCCGAACCCTCTCGCTTATAGTCAGCATTTGTTGTCCCGCTGCCCGCCCCGCCCCGTTTTATACCCGCCGTGACTGTTCCTGAAGGGGGAGGGGGTGGGTATACAATGTCAGTCAGCAAAGTTGTAGTCTTGTCTGACTGGCTCGCTTCAACTACACATTTTGTAATGTTTAAAGGTCCTGTGAAGTGCTTTGAAATGTGGATTTTTTTTTATTTTTGATGTTTGATGTAATCTCAATGAAAAATGAAGAGAGAATGTGACATAGAGTAGCTCCTCTCCTTTAAAAACATCCAATAGAATTTCATTTATCACAGCTCTTCCAGTGAGAGTAGTTGAGATCAAGCGCATCAAATGAGAAGCGTTTTGAAGTAGGCGGGGCATACCAGATGCAAGCGAGCATTTGTTTGGTCAAAAATGTATGAGAAACTGAGGTGACGTGAAAGAAACTATTAATCGATTATGCGGTAGTGACTAACTGCAAGCTTTGGATGTTTATATCAATTTTATATTTTCCAAACAATTTTTTTCACTGTTTTGGAGCTCACTAGCTAATAGATATCCTTAAAACTAACAGACTGAAATGAATATCTAATATGTTTTATTTTAATTTCACGGGACCTTTAAGAATGATGTCAGTGGGCGTAGAGGAGGTGGTTTTTAGTGTCTATTCAAACACATTCGAGCACATCAGCATTTGTACTATGGAAGTGATTTGGTTTGAATGTTTTTTTTTAACTTCCTTGGAAGTGGTTAAAAGTGGACAATCTCGGAAATATTTCAAATATTTGTTTGTAGTGAATGTAGAAAAGCTGTCTTAATACCATTTGTAAACAAGGTCTGTTATGCTTACCCAGACTGCATTTAGCATACAGCAAACACCATAATACTACTGTACTATATTATACAATTTAAAATACCCATTTTCCATTTGAACACTTTTTAAAATCAATTGGCAAAACTGAATTTTCAGCAGCCTTGATTATTAAAATTACTGTACTTTTTTATATAACATGATTCTTAAAAAGTCATTAACATTTGATTTAGTGCTAAAGCAATTTTTAATATATCAGTTTTAAGCAGTTTGTGGAAACAGCAGATTTTTTTTATTTTTAGAAATTTAAAATGTAAAAAAAATCTGAGTTCGTTTGACATGAAACAAATTTGTAACATAATAATTGTCTTTTCTGTCACTTATTTAAAAATAAAAGAAGTTATTTTGTTAATAATGAATTCAAACATTTGAACTATAGATGATTTTTTTCTGTCGTGTCATCCCACAGTCTTACAAACTTATGTCAGTCAAGCTTGGATCTTCACCAGATTACACATTTTTAAGATTTATTCCAGTTATGATTAGGTATTTTAGTAGGTTTTGCAGCAGAATCCATGTTTCTTCCCATAATCTTATACACGTCTATCTTTTGTCATATAGGCGGAGTGTAATTGAAGCAGTATACAACAAACTCAACCCATACAGGAACGAGGATACAGTAAGTACATCAGCCTGTCGTGGCGTTTGCTTGCATGGTTTTTGTTGCGCTGTACAATTTACATACAGTTACGTTGCATGATTAGGTTGTTTGTCACCTGTTCAAGTCTTTTGTTCTTTCATTAGTTTTTTTTGCATGTTGTCATCCTATTCCATTATATTTATCTGCTCTCTTCTGGTGGCGCTGGATAGGCCGAGCTGTGCTTTGGAAAGGGTTTGGTTGAGTGCATGATGGAGCCCTCCAAATCCAAATTCTTTAAATAAATTGATAAAAAGAAAAACAATATGGAGTAGGGCTGCACGATATTGGAAAAATTAGATATTTCGTTTTTTTTCTTGCGATTTAAATATTGTGATTTGAGTAGATGGTTTGAATAGCTCTGTTTGGGTTTTTTTGAGTCTAACAGTAATTGGGTACAAAAATGGAATAACCACAATGCAAAAAAAAAATGCTTTTCTCTTTGCTTTGTCCTGTTTCTTGTCCAAATATCTAAAAATTCTAAGGTCAAGTAAAAATATTGTTTTGCTTTTTACCTTCAGAAGAAATGAATCATTTTTTTCTTTAAGCAAGCAAAAATATCTGCCAGTGTGGCATGTAAAATCTTGTTTTTGCTTTGGAATGTAGATATTTGGACTAGAAACAAGACAAAAATTCAGAGTAAGAAAATCTTTTTTTTGTTGTTGCATAAATCGTATCAATTCTGGATAAATAAATAAAACATCATTATTTTTTGTGCTCAAATGTTCTAAACTCTTATTAAATGCTCAGTCACATGGAAAATCTACAAATCATGTGTTCTGTGGCTCCTGGTCAAGTATATTTCAGAATTAACATTGCATATCTTGCGGTGTGACTATTGCAGATGCGCACATTGCGATATCACTGCTGAAAGAATATATTGTTGTGCAGCCCTAATAAAGCACTAATATACAGTTTTACCAGATTATTTTTTCATTGATTATGTCTCTCTTGAATTCAGCACAGTTCTGAAAAAAAGGGTTAATAAACTGTGATAAATAAATGTTTCAGGGTAGCCACGTTAGCAAACTAAATAATTTTAATACCTGTGAAATTGTATAGCTCCACAATACTGTCACTTTCAAAATTGCACCTTAAACATATCATATAACACGCAATATAAATATTACAACAATTATTCCTAATTTATGTAGTCTTTAAGCACAACTTTTTAATGTAATTACTCAAACACAGTAAAAAATGAATTATAGCAATAGAACAGATACAACTTTAAAAGCATTTGGACCAAGAAGTGCTTTTGAATATTTATAGACATACACATAACTGTAAATTGCCGTATCACTCTTTATAAATCTGGCGTTTTAAATCATCCATTTATTAAAGCTAGCTGGCACTAAAAAGATTGGTGTTAACAATTTTTTTTTTTTCAAAATAATACTTTTGGCATCCCTTGAGGCATAATCTGTATTTAATAAATCCTAACATTGTTCAATTAGTAATCCTGAAATGTTTTTTATTTTTTTCCTTCCACTCCCATATAGACTTGACTGATAATGTGTAAGAACTGACTGAAAATCCGGTACCTCTGGTGCTCTTTACTTCAGCACTCAGCTCTTGATTCTGATGTTTTTCATGACTCTCAGCCTTGACCTGCCACACCTCAGGCTGCTCTTCCAGTCAGTGTCACAACCGTTTAAAAAAAAAAAACAGTTCAGTCCTTCTCAAAATAACAATAGAACTATTCCTTTCAGTTTTTGCCATTTTTCACTCCTTTTTTTCAGGTTTTTTTTTGTACTGATAATGGCCAGTTCAGCCTGTTAAGTGTGAACTCTGGTGGGTTGGTTTTTATGTTAATGTGTTAAATGTTTATCTGTTGGTTGTATGTTTGTCTTTATGGGCGGTGCTTTTAAGGGCAGCCTCCTAGATTTCTGGGGTTGGGTGCACTTTTACAGCTACCCAACAGTTCCAGAGAGATTGCTGTGACTCTAACGCTTGTTTTCCAAATACTGATTTTGATTAGGAATATGCAGTCATTAGTGAGACTTTAACACATCTGAATTTGGAAAACTATCAATAGAGCCACAATTGAATTTTATTTTCATTTTTTTAATCTTTCTGGATATATTATATATATATTTGAATTGTAGTGTAAAGCACCAGTATCTTAAATATAACTCTGTTCACAGTGATACCAGTTTTATTTCTAAAGACCAAAGATTGATTGCTTCTACTTTTTTTTTTTTTTTTTTTTTTCTCCGCCTAAAATCCCAAAGTAGCCTGTTGGCACACAAACAACATCAAGTGCCGTAATTTCTGTCAGTTGCAAACAGCATATCAGTTTGGCCATTTAAACACAAGATTTGGATCCTTCCATCATTTCCATCAGCCTTGCCTAAAATCATTGGTGCTTTGTCTGCTTCATCTGTGTTTCATACTGTGACACCACACACACACACACACACACACACGTGTTTTCCTGAGTGGCTGACAGTTGGAGCTTGGTGGCGTCTCACAAGCTGCTCTCCTCCTCTCTCCATTCAAGGACTCTGCATCCACGGATGACATGTGGTAGCCCTGCCCCTTTAAACACTGCACAGAGTTTACAACCCTCCAGAACCCTGCACAACAACCTTTCCTCCAGGACCCGGCACCAGAACCTGCACAAAAACCCTCAACTACTACAGGACCCGCACAAGAACCCCTACCGCAGCCCGGCTCCGCTGCTCTGGACTGTTTGGAAAGAGGAGGAGGAGGAGGAGGAGGAGGAAGAGGAGGAGGAAGGGAACGAGGGCTCCCTCTCTTTGTTCACATAATGTTCCCTCTCAATGCAAGGCAATGGTACCTTCTGGAAATTTTCTGCATACTCTTGTCATCACTCTCTTCCTGAAACCTTTTATTCTTAACACCACCATCTTAAAAAACAAAACGAAAACAAAAAAAATCCAACACTTGTTTTTTTTTTTAATTCATTGCATTTTTTTGTTGGTGTAATTAATTTGATTCACATTTCCTCGTGTGTTTGTATATTTCAGCTTTTATTTCTGTGAAGTGCAATTGTCTTGTACAAAGAAAAGCCTGTATCAAATGCAGCTTGAGTTTTAAGTTTAAAAACAAAAAAAGAAAAACAAAAAAGGTGCCCTGCCTGCTTTTCGTTTCCTCTCCAAACGCTGAAGCCCAACACCTCTGCCTCTCGTCTGCCTCCCCATTTCCTTTCCTTTCATTTCTTTTTAAATTTTTTTTTTAATCAAAATATAACTTTTTGTATTGTTACTTGTTAAGTGAAACGGGTAAATGATATGGGCTCACGGCACAGTACAGTAAGCTTTTTTGTAAATCTCACAGCACAGATGACCGTAATCATTATGTTCATTCAGTACTACTGCTTTTTTTTCTGGTGGGGTGGGTCTTTTTGTTTTGTCCCTTTGATTTGTTGAGGAAACCGCTTTAACTAACTTAAACTAAGCTGAAATTGTGTGCATGTTTATGTGGGTGAGAGAACTAGAGATGAGGAATGAATGATTGTGTGTGTGTGTGTGTGTGTGTGTGTGTGTGTGTGTGTGTGTGTGTGTGTGTGTGTGTGTGTGTGTGTGTGTGTGTGTGTGTGTGTGTGTGTGTGTGTGTGTGTGCGTGTGTGTGTGTGTGTGTGTGTGTAGCTATAGAAAAAAATTGAGATCATGTGAAAATACTCAGTTTCATTGGATATACAATTAATATGTTAGAGTAACATTGTGTGTGTGTGTGGGGTCAGTTGGATTTTTAAAAGTTTTAAAATAAAATTAAAACTTTAATAAAAAATACAGTACAAATTGTGAAATGTTATTGCACTATAAAATAACTGTTTAAAAGTAGTTTATAATTTAGTTTAATCATTTATTCCAGTGATTTTAATGTTGAATTTTCTGCTTCATTACTCCAATCTTCAGTCACATGATCCTTTATAAATCACTGTAATATTAATGATTATTGTTATTATTATTTGTATTAATAATATAATTATTAATGGTAATAGTAATAAAAGCAATAATGACATATTTAGCAAGTAATAAATATTTAATAAATAAGTATTACATTTTTTTTATGTTTAATAAATGCCGCCTCGATGAACAATAATAATACAAAAAGGACCCCAAACTTTTGACCGTAAGTGTATATGTATGTATATAGACACAATGTACAGTAGTCAACATTTGAATTGGCTCAAAGTTTTTCAAAAAAGGCAAGAATAGGTGTTGTTTAATAATTTTAGGACAACTTTGATAAAAGGTTTTGATCCACTTCAGATGTTATACATTTATATACACACACAACCCCCCACAAAAAAAGTCATATTTCTGTCATATGAATATTTTTGGACCTGAATGTGAAATAATTCTGCAAAAAATGATACATTTTTCCTAAATTAAAAATAAAAATGTTGTCATGTAGAGTATAAAATGACAATTGGTCAGAATAATTATTATTAAAAAATGCCATGTTTTCACACATGCTTATTTATTTTTGGACCACACAATAGCAGTAACTTTAGATGAATAACCAAACACAACAGATTATACATTGGTTGTTTTGATCATCTGTCATTTCCTGCCAAAGAATGCTCTTAATTGACAGTATATTCGTTTGAAGTTTGGAGGAAATGTTATGAGACCCTTACAGACATTAACGTTTACTCAAAAACATATCTGTACATCCAAAGAAACATTTTAAGTGGTCTCTTAATTTTTTTTCCAGCTGTACCTGTATGTTTGAACCACCAAACTATTTTAAGTTTATGTCTGTGTGTGTCTTTTTGTATGTGTGTTTTGAGATAACCCTGATTTTCTCTTGTCATCATCAACACTAGGACTCTACAGTGTTCTGCACTACTGCAGCTCTTGATTTTTAGTTGTATTAGCCTGGGAGGATTTTAAAGGATCCCCTGTGCTTGCTGGAAAAAAAGGAATTAAGAAGCACTCAGCTGAGGCCCTCTTAAGTGTGTGTGTATGTATGTATGTCAGTGATTATTGTATGAATGGATGTGCAAGAAGCATGTTTATTGTACTTAAAACAATGTGGGTTTTAAAGGGGATATTTAGACTTTTGACACAAATATATAAGGCTTTAGCTATAGCGCTCGCTTACCCATCTGCACTGCTGAGAGACTGACTGGTGGATGAATGCATCTCAAATCAACACTCAACTCTTTTTTTCTTCTTCTTCTGCTTAAACCATTTGCTTCACTTTGCATTGACTTGTATGGTAACTGATTATCCTTATTGGATTATTATTTTTTGGATGTGGTGATTTTTATTTAGAATTTTTTTTTTTTTCTTCAAAGAACAAATCCAGTGTGATGCAGTGAGCTGGTCTGAAAGAAGCCGAATCCTGCATGTGTTCCTTTGACCAATAGGGAGCGCAACAGAGTACTGGTTGCTGCTAAAGTGTGTAATTGAATCATTTATTCATTCATTTGAATGCTCTTCGTTTATATTCTCCTGCACCTTTTCACCCCCCCCTCCCCCCAATGCTGTATGTAACATAGTTCCCAATTAATTAATAATCGTATTTTTCAGAGAGATTGTCACTTGTTCATTTGTACTTAGAAATGTGACATGGTAAATCACACCTTGCGTCCTTACTCCCCCAGACTGAATTCTATGTATGGAATAGATAATATGAAAAGGAATTCCTTTTGCGTCTGATAAATATAATTTTTTTGGTCTAATCCTGTATATTTGCATATAAAAAAGGGTAGGTAAAATGAGTCTTACTCACAGGGTGATTTGTTAAAGTTTAAAACTAATATTGTAACAAAATGACAATCTAACAGTGTATATCTAATGTAAACGTAAAAGAAAATCTCCCTGTCTTCTATGCTTTCAGCTTGTGTTATAACACAGGCTTAGAGATTGTTGTGTTTTGTGTGTGGAATGGTGAGCTGTGCATTTTCCCCGGTGGAAGCTGAAATATTGTGTAATAGGAGGATTTACAAAATGAATCTAAAATTAACAGGACGTTTTAGGATGGCCTTAGAGGCCAGGAAATGTTTCATCTGTCTTTTTTTAAAAGCTTTTTTCTCTCCGCAACGCTGTGTGGAATCACTTTAGGAATGTAGACATGAGGAACTATGACTTTTAATAGGATGCTGGTGGTTCGCTTATAACCCTCCATTTGTTTGTATTTTAAAAGAACGTTGACAAATTATGTGACTGCATTTTGTTGAATGCATTTTTTTAGATCTGTTTGATTTCTCATTGATGGTTTTTAAATGGAGGGGCAAAAATCTAAATTAGCTTAATGATGGTCAAAGGCAAGGTTTTAAGTGAGGAAATGTTATGTAATGGCTTAAAGTGAAACATTTAAACCCACTTCTAGGTGATAGAGATGTTTATGAATGTGTTTTACAATGTTGTTTCTTGTCACCCAAACTGACAAGCTCATTTGCAGTTTTTTTGGCTAAATATGCGTCACAAGCCATTTGATGCCCCATATTTTGGGTTTATGCTCTGAAATCCTATTTCCGTGGTCGCTAGCTTTGTAGTTTTAGCTTGGTAGTTCATTTCAGCTGATTTATCCGGACCTGCCTTTTAATGTATAAACCAAGTGATTAATGCAGCCTTAATGCCTCCTGCAAAACCCCACCCCCAAAACCCCCTCGGGCTTTACTCATATACTACAGAGCTCTGTAAAAAACACACCAGTTTTTTTGTGCTAAAGGGAACTAAATTTTCTAGCACGGTGTGTAAATCTAGTGGTTCAGCCTCATACATACACGCATATGGTATTTTACTCTGGTGAAATCCCACCTCCTACACCCCAACAGGATTATTATTATTTTTATTAATATTTTTGCTGATTTCAGTCATCTGCTGTCCTCATAAGCTAAGCTATTTTTGTTAAATAATTGATATGTATATTTGTATTCATTTATAAATATGTACACAAAATGAAGTGAGTAATCAAGGATAATCTCTCCTCCCTGTAACCCACTGTGACCCACTGGTCATCCTCTAACTGTTCCACTGTCCATTTTTTTGTTGTTGTTTTAATCTTTTCAGACTGGAAATAAACCTATTTCATTTGAGATCATCTGTGTAGTTTCGTTTTTCTTTCCTATATAAAAGGCTTATTTTATTTTAGATTGAGGATTTAATTTATGAAATTACAGCTCATGATCAATGACAGTAATGGGCAGTACACTTTTTTTTATTAGCATTTTAATACTGATGTTGAGTAAACATTCTTTTGACTTCTAAGGCATACATAAATAAAGCACATCTCTTACAACTGTAAAATTAACAATAAATATTTGAAATCATGAAATCAACCATTACAGAAATGATTCATTATCAAGAAACAAAAATAAAAAACTTTAACTACATAAAAGATTGAGTGTTTGGCAATATTGTAGATTTGTTACCTCAAACCGTTGAACGTCAGATGCAGATTTTTATGAATTCTCACAATATTAGATTAACTATGCATTTTACAGTGGGGAAAATAGGTATTGAGCACGTCACCATTTTACTCAGAAAAAAATATTTCTAAAGGTGCTGTTGACTTGAAATGTTCACTAGAAAATTAAACAGAGAAAACTAAAGTCATTGTGTTTGGGAACAGAGATGAGGTTCTCAAGGTGAATGCGTACCTTGGCTATAAGGGTCAAACAACAAAAAATAAGGTCAAGAATCTTGGTGTGATTCTGGAGTCAGATCTGAGTTTTAGTAGTCATGTCAAAGCAGTCAGTAAATCAGCATACTATCATCTCAGAAACATTGCAAGAATTAGATGCTTTGTTTCCAGTGAGGACTTAGAGAAACTTATTCATGCTTTTATCAGCAGCAGGGTTGATTACTGTAATGTCATCCTCACTGGCCTTTCCAAAAAGACAGTCAGACAGTTGCAGCTCATCCAGAATGCGGCAGCCAGGATTCTGACCAGAACCAGAAAATCAGAGCACATCACACCTGTCCTCTGGTCTTTACACTGGCTCCCAATTACATTCAGAATAGATTTTAAAGTATTAATACTTGTCTATAAATCACTAAATGGCCTAGGAGCTCAATACATTACAGATATGCTCACTGAATACAAACCTAACAGATAACTCCGATCATTAGGATCAAATAAACGAGAAATTCCAAGAGTTCAGTCAAAGCAGAGTGAATCTGCTTTCAGCTACTACGCCCCTCACTGCTGGAATCAGCTTTCAGACATCAGATGTGCTCCAACATTAGACACATTCAAATCAAGACTGAAAACACATCTGTTTAGCTGTGCCTTTACTGAATGAGCACTGTGCTATGTCTGACAGGTCGCACTACTATGCCTTTCTTTTCTTTTTTTATTCTTTTATAACATGTTTTAACACATTTTAATCTGGTTTTATCTGTTTTTAATCATTTTATTGTTTTTTTTTTTATTTTCTTATACTTGTCTTTTTTTATTCTTGTTTATGTAAAACACTTTATATTGCCACTGTGTATGAAATGTGCTATATAAATAAACTTGCCTTGCCTTGATGTTAGTAACAACCAAAGGAATCCACATATGCAAAGAAAACAATATTAATTAGTTTACAAATTGTGTAATAAAATGAAATTACAGGGAACAAAGTATTGAACACAATAAGAAAGGGAGGTGTAAAGGCAGTGAAAGCCCAGAGAGCAGCTGAAATCTCTCAGTAGTTCTTCAGCAACCCTCTTCCCTTTGTCATTGTAAATGAATATTAGCTGCTTTAGTCCAACATCTACATTATCAGGATGATGAAGATCCAATCAGGGTGGACATTTCAGCAAGACAATGATCCAAAACAGAGCCAAGGATACTCTCAAATGCTTTCAGAGAAAGGAAATCAAGCTGTAGAATGGCCCGGCCAATCCCCTGACTTGAATCCAATAGAAAATACAGAATAAAGTGCAGATTTGATAGACGAGACCTACAAAACCATTACGATTTTTACACGGTTAAAGTCTGTGAAAAAACTGAACAAATCATGTGACTTCATTCTCCATATGAGAGGCGTCTTTAAGCTGCCATCACCAAAAAAGTATTTTAAATAAAGTAATAAATATGTTTCAGTAGTTCAGTAATTTCTCCTTGAGCCATTTCATTGTTATTACACAACAATTGTTTTTTAGTTTTGTTTTATGTTTGTATTGTTTGGGTTTTTACCAAAATCAATTCCATGTCAACAGCTCCTTTAGAAATATTATTCACAGGAAAAAAACATGACCTGTTGAATACTTTTCCCCCCACTGTACACGTAACTCCTCTTTGTGAACACATTCAGCCCCTGAAATTTCACTTTACTAAGTCTTTAAATGCTTTTCAGTAAATGGAATAGAATACCGATAGATGTGTTTCTGAAACTCTAAATTCAATGTAGATACTCGTGCCTTAAAAGATCTTGCAAATATTCCCACTATTATAACTCAAAGACCTGCAAAAAGAGCTGAGGTTTTTACAGACCTCCATTGATAGTTCTTTCAGACTTCTAAGTCTAATTGAAGGTATTTAAAATTAATATATTTTTTCTTGTGTAGTGGGTGTGGCTTCTTAGGGGAGGGGCCAATAAACTATGGAAAAACATATAAATTGTCATCGTAGTTGTTGTATGAGATTCAGTAAAAAGTGCTTATATGTATTCATATTATACTGTTTGATGTTATTACGAAGTAACAGAAATCCTAAATATGTGTCATTTAGAGATTTGACCTCAATACTTAAGAACCAGCAACATTTATGAGTGATTTGTAATAGTCTGACTACAGTGTCCTTGAGAAGTAATTAAACACTTTAATTTTAGAGCTGAATTGCTGCTCTAACAGATTTTCTTTCATCTACCTTTCATATGCTGATGAATTTGTAAAGTGATTATTGATGTTTAATTTTGCCATTGAATAGGAAAGCAAATGTACATCTTTTGTGCAACATATTTTGGGACATTACAAAAGTGGTAAATTAAAATGCAGAATAAAAGTGAAAAACAGTAAAAGGATTTTTTATATACCTGAGAGATGTCCTATAGATTATCATTTTATCTTTATGAGACAAAGAACAGAAGTGTGTAGATGGTATGCAGGGTTTTACCTCTCAGACAAACTTTTAATTGCAAAATTCTTATCACATGTGGTGTTCTTGATGGATCTGGGTGATCTTTGATGCCAATTTTCTGATCATTTAGAGATTAAAAGTTAAATGTTTCAGTCCTTGAACTGTGTGTTTTAGTCACCAGTTGGGGGCAGTGTGTGTTGGACAGAATGAAGAAGACTTGAGTGATGCCACTGTCAAAACTAAAGTTAGTTCGTTTAGAATAGATCACTGTTAAAATAACAGCACTCTAAAAGTCATACAGAAAAATCAAGATATAATAATAATATAATTTCTGAAAGGTATATATATATGCCATATGGTAACAATTATTGTTGCTCGGGTTTTGAATTGCATTTGCAAAAATTATATTATTATCTGACTGGCTATATTACTTAAGAGATTTAGTTCACCCAAAAAAGAAAATTCTGTCATCACTCATTTACTCAAGTCACCTAAAAGACACTTGTTTTCGTAGAATAAAAGATCGTATGTTGATTAAAAAAAAAATAATTCTGTCCCTACATTGGATGTCAAATGTAACCACACCTGTTCCAGAATTGTTCAAAACATCTTATGTTCTGCAGAAAAATAATAATGCATGTTGGTTCGGAAAAACACTAGGTTGTGTAAATTACGATAGTTATTTTTGGGGTTGTTATATAAGCAAATAAAAAGAAAAGGTAATTACAGTTTACAAATAAATAGTGTTGTTTGAACAAGTAGCAAAAGTAATTTTTTGCGTGTACATGCTCTTTAATTAAGAATGCTAAAATAATGTGAGTTTACTTTTTTACGGTGTACTTATTTAAAATGAGTTGAAACAACACAATTCTTAATTGTTTTATGTTTAATCCACTTACATTTGTAAAAAATTAAATAATTGTTGACTTTTTTGTGTTAGGACAACATGAAGCAATTATGCTGAACCCAGCATTCCTACAGTGTATAAGAATGTTTATGCATCTTTTGCTTTGTATTGCTAATGTGTACATTTGAGACTAGACATATTTGCCTGGAAATAATTACCTATGACACATGATGTAAATGCTTAAGGGGATGGTTCACTGAAAATTTAAAATTCTGTTGTCGTTTATTCACTATTGATTTATTTCAAACCAGTTTAAGTTTTATTGTACACAAAATAAGGTATTTTGAAGAAAGTTAAAAACAGGTAATTGTTCACATCCATACTAGGAAAAACAAATACTATGCCAGAGAAGATCTGAACAGCTACTAGTACTAAACTGAGTTGAGACTGTAATTATAGTAAGATATTCATAAGGCTGGTCTGCAGGATTTTTTTTATACCCCTCATAATTTTGGATGGCAAAAAATTTATAAAAATAACCTGAAATAATGACTACTTGCCTTTGGAGGGTTCTGTGAGGTCAATCTGTCCTTTTACTGTTTCTATATTTTCCTTCAGTAGATGCCTCCACAGATATTGACCCAATTAACTTCTGCAATTCTCCAACTGCACTCAAAAATGCCTTTTGCAATTTGTTCAAACTATTTATTTAAAATGAGCTGAATCAACACAACTCTTGAGGTTTTTTGGGGGACAACTTAATTGTTTTATGTTCGGTCCACTTAAATTTGTAAAAACTAATAAGTTAACCTAATTCCTTCATGTTGCTGCAACACATAATTTGTGTGGATTCGCATTTTTTACAGTGTGAGATTTTTCTGATAACTTTTTATACCCCCAAACCACCCTCCTGACAGTTCACTTGGACACACTAATGGTGGAAATAGGCACATTTTTATAGCCACTTGCCATTTTGGGAAGCTCTGCATTTTTTTGTCGCAAATCACAGCTCTGTCCTTTGGTCTCACCCATTGTGTTGAATAACTGAGTTAGTTTGGACTCATATTTATATGTTTCCTCAAATGTATACCCTTTGAAACAGTAGGCAATAGGTAAACAATTTCCCAGTTAACCAGCAGTAACAATAGAGTAAAACATCAATAGGCAAATACTCAAAAAAATGTTTTATACATTTTTAAAAATGTTATTTAGAGTAAGAATCAAAATGAGATTAATTTCCAAGTGTGCGCAAACACACAAGGATTTTTTTTTTTGTGGTTTACAGGAGTTCAGTGCACAAACATACTAATCAAAACAAGAAAAACAGAAAGAACATTCAAATAGTCAGTCAAGTACTTCATAAGTGGGAAATAAAGTTCCATAGTGAAACTAATTAGAATAAAATGACTTAAAACATGACAAACAAACAATAGCAGTAATAGTAGAGGAGCTCCAAACCAAGGCAGCCATACACTTTGCCATTTTGGATTTTTAAAGTCACCAACCGAAGTTAGGATTGTCCTTTTTTCTGATATAGTGGAATACATTAAAATGGTCCTGAAATTAGAAAAAAAAATTGGGCGGTGCATGATTGCGTTTTTTGGGAACTGATTAGATTGTTGACAAATGGGTGTCGTTAACAAATTTGAGGAAGATTGATGAATGGACGAATTGAGAGCAGAAACGGAACACCCACTATTCCTGCCCTTACGAACTCCATGTGACTAGGAAGAGAAGGAAGGTTATGGTATTTGATTAAAGTTTATGAGGGAAAGTTAATTTTTCCAAAATGATGTTCACAGATACATCGTTTATAACATGAACAACTAAATACAATTAACAACAAGAAGAGTACATTGTGATTTCATGATGACTTTAAGTTGTTAGTTCATACGAATTTGTATTCATACACTGTAAAACAGTCAACTTTATAAGATGAAATGAGTGTAGTTAACTCAAAATTGACTAAAAGTTAATTCTACTCATTTAAAAAGAGTTTTGAAGTCAGTGTTGAAGGTGATGAGTTAATTAAATACCTCATTACTTCAACTTAAATGAAGTAAGTTCACAGTACTCATAAAGATTAGTTTTTTTTTTACTCAAATGGTTTGTTGCTATCAGTTTCCTCAAACGGTGTGAGTTGCCTTAGCTTATTGGGTTTTACAGTACTCAGTTGGTTTGAGTTCTTTTCATTTATTGGGTTTTATTGTGCTCAAATTGCTTCGTTTACTCAAATTTATTAAGTTCACAGTACTCATTAGGATTCATTTTTGAACTTAAATAGTTTGTTTCAATTGGTTTCCTCAAATGGTTTGAGTTACCTTAACTTTAAGGTTTTAAAGTGTATACATTTTAGAATGATTTGCTTATCCCCTAATGAGGTTTAAGGACATGCCTCCTTTTAAAAACCACATTAGCCACTTCTGAAAATACGTAAAATAAATACTTTTCCTCATGAGATCGGGTTGGTTTGTTCACAATTGAGCAAAAGATCAAAAGGTTAAAAAAAAAAAAAATTTCCCATACTTCTTTGCTCATATTTACCCAGGCTGCCAATATTATAGACACGCATGTGTTTTATAAAGCATGTGTCATTCACAGTCTTAAAGCCGCTCAGCCAGACGACAGCAGACGGACGATATTGACTGCGCTATTACGCTTTTGTGTGTGCTCTCTCATATTCTCTCATACTTCTTTCAACAGTTATCACTCTTCTACAACAGCATGCCGTTATTTGTGCGTCTATCTGCCAATGACAGCACTTCTGTGTGACGCTGTGTTGCCAAATGAGCTATTTTCATTTAACTCTTAATTAAAAGCTCCTGCGCATGTTTGCTAAAATATTCAGTAGAACCGACAGTGATTTTTCTTCCATAAGATATAAAAGAGATATACATTTTCTCCCAGCCAGTGTGCAGTTTTCTGTGTGTGTGTGTGTGTGTGTGTGTTTTGTGTTTGCTTTGACTGGGTATTGTATAGTTTAACTCATCTCTTTCTTTCTGTGTAGTCAATTCTCTCTATTCTTCTCCTCCAGGATCCAGACATCCTTTTTTTCAGGGGTTTCTACTAAACACTGCACAAGTCTGTTATTCGCCCCTTTCACCTTTTCTCTTGGCAGTTTTAGTTTGCCTTTAAGATTTCTGCTTTTTAGGGATGATAACGTTAGATGATCTTCAGTGAGTGTCGTATTGGTTAGCATGTGCACATTTTAGCTGCATCTGGCATCTCGTTGTTGGCTTTTGTTTTATGGTTTTACTTGATGTGACCCAGTCATTCTCTCTGTGTAGTTCATCTGACCAGTATATTACTATAAATTGACAGCTTTCTTAGTAAGGCATACAAATAATACATACAATAATCTATCGTTCAAATGTTTGGGATTGGTAAAAATTGTAATGTTTTTGAAAGAAGTCTCTTGTTTTCAGCAAGGCTGTATTTATTTGATCAAATATTACTTAAAAATGTTCCTATATTTGAAGACTAATTTCAATTTTAAGGGGACCTATTGTGCAAAAATTTCTTTTATAAGGGGTTTAAACAGTTTTGTGGTAAACAATGTGTGAATATAGCCAGCCTCTAATGCTAAATATCTATTAATTCAATTTATTTATTAAAAAAAGTCTGCAGAAGCACTTTAATTGATGTTCTCCATACATGTAGTCAGAGGGGGGAAAGTCCCACCCAATAGTGAAAATCTCACCCTCATTAGCATAAACAGCCCTAAATGAGAAGCAGCCATCCTCTATTACAATTTTGAATCTGCCAATATGCTGGCACATAGGCGTTTGTAGCCCCACCCCCTTTTAAAAAGAGGTTTTGGAAGACGATCTCATTTGAATTTTAAGCGTCTGTAATCAAAAACACCATCAAAGCCTACAAGGGGAAGAGTTATAAAAAAACTATTTGTGTGGTATTTTGAGCTGAAACCTCACATACACACTCTTTCACATCTTGCTTAAAGGGGCATAATAGGTCCCCTTTAAAATTATGTTGTTTTTTAAATTATCTTTTTTTTTTTTCAGTTTCACATGATCCTTCAGAAATCATTTTGAGATAACGATCTGGTGCTCAAGTAACATTTATTGTTGTTGTTTTATGTTATTATGTTCATTTGGGGCTCAAATAACATACATTGTTATTATCATTATTATTATCATTATTATTATTATTATTATTATTATTATTATTATTATTATTATTATTATTATTATTATTATTCATTCATTTTCTTTTTGGCTTAGTCCCTTTATTAATCTGGGGTCGCCAAAGTGGAATTAACTGCCAATTTATCCAGCACATGTTTTATGCAGCGGATGCCCTTCCAGCTGCAACCCATTACTGGGAAACATCCATACACACTCATTCACACGCATACCCTACGGACAATTTGGCTTACCCTATTCACCTATAGCGCATGTCTTTGGACTGTAGGGGAAACTGGACCACCCAGAGGAAACCCACACCAACACTGGGAGAACATGCAAACTCCACACAGAAATGCCAACTGATCCAACCAGGACTAGAACCAGTGACCTTCTTGCTGTGAGACGATTTTTCTAGAAACTGCGAAACCGTGTCACTATTATTATAATTATTATTTTTTATTATTATTTTTTCTTAATTAAAATAACGTTTATTCCTCTGCCGATTAAGCTGAATTGACAGTGTAATTACACCAGGTTTAAGTATCACATGATTATTTAGAAATCATTTTAGAATGATGATTTGGTGCTTAAATTACATATTTATTGTTGTTGTGTTATTTTATTATGTTGATTTGGGGCTCAAGTAACAAGTATTATTATTAGTATTAGGATTATTATTATTATTATTATTAGAATTATTATTATTATTATTAGAATTACTACTAATAATAAAACAAAAGCTGAATTATCAGCGTAATAACACCAGTCATCAGTATCACATGAACCTTCAGAAATCCTGATGATTTGGTGCTCAATAACATATTTATAATTGTTGTTTTTTATTTTATTATGACGATTTGGTGCTCAAATATAATCTGTTATTAAACCGTTGAAAAGGTGCTTAATATTTCAGTGAAAGCTGCTGAGAATTTTTTTCCAGGACTTTTTAATGTGTTGAAATAAGCGTTTATTTTGAATTTGTATTATAATTATTATAGTGTATTATCATTTTGACTCAATTAAACACATCCTTGCTGAATAAAACAATTTCTTTCTCTCTAAACAATGAACTAACAAACATTTGACCAGTAGTGTATCTATTATTCTCCACCAGAGGTGACTGGGTCTTCATCTATTAGTGAATTATATAGTAGTAAATGCTTTAGCTATAAAGGCAAAAGGCATTATTTGATGTTTGATTTGTCATCAAAACAAAAGCAAATCTTCTTTATAATGACATCCTTTCTCTATGAAATGTGGAACAGCCCTATAACTGCATTTATCATACAAGGGAACCAGCTTCAGAACAGTGTTTGATTGCAGCCAGTTGGTGTTTTTTGTCTGCTCTCTGTTGTTGTAATGAGAGTGAACCACAGTGCAGTTTCTATCTCTCAGAGAAGAGAGCAGTCCACAGAGAGCCTTTGACTGCTGCTGATGTACTGATTACCTCAGAGGATTCGCTTTCTCCACAGAGAGACAGATCGGCCTCAGACGGGTCCAGCTGTGTGCTTCTATAACTCAGCCAGAGCAGTGCACAGCATCTCATGTTGATTCTGGGTTTTTTGTTCCTTTCTGAACTGAAAGTGTTACACTTGTTCTTGTTCACACTGTTGTATGGAAAGCAAAGCTGCAAATGCATTGTTTAATGTAGGGATAGTAGTTTGGATTTGAACGTGTCCAAAATTTAAAGTAAAATTTAAACTTATAAGATTCACTTTCAAATTTTAAGACAAAAATATGTTAGTATGGTTATAAACCTTAACTAATTCAAAATATTAATGTTGTTATTTTACATAACTTACAGTGTACTTTATGAAAACATGAAAAATACTGTATAAATCAATAAAGAATTACTGTAATTTGTCATTAATCATACAATCAGGAATGGGCAAAAAAACAATCAAATGGATTTAAAAAAAAACAAAAAAACCTAATACATCAATTTTAAGTGCATCAAAATAAACTGCAAAATACAGCAGCCACAAATGGATCAAAATAAAATACTGTAAAATACTAAAAAATACTTTTAAATATTAAGTTTCATCACAAACCTTCCATTTATAGGCCTATTGGATCAATCCCTTCACCAGTAAACTGACAAATTGAAGGAAACCGTGATTGATAGCAACAACTTTTCTCAGCACTTCGTTCACCTATAAGGGGAAGTTGTGGCCTAGTGGTCAGTGAGTTGGACTTGTAACCCAACTTGTGTTTCTCTTTGAGTTACAAATTACAATGCATACATTGTCTCATTGTCTATACTCATTCTCCCAAGACTCTTTCAGTTAAAGATTCTTGGTTTACCCTCTTAAAAAACATTAGTACACCATCTTTAGGTGTGTTTTATTCCTAGAATTCCTCTGCATTTCCACAAGCAACACTGAGACTGATGATGTTCTAAAGGCTCCTCATATTGATGTTTTAAAAGATGCTGAATTCTTCACTATAGCCATTATAAATTTCTGGTCTTAGCATTGCTCGGTAGCAAATTTCAGTAGTTGTTGACTTGCTCCTGAATATACCCTCGCCATTTGTCTATTACTTTCTGTTAGCATAACTTGCATCCATCATTAAGCACCTTCTTAGAAATAAATTAAGTTTGTGTTCTGATCTCAAGCTTAAGTAAATAACCGAGAAAGCACCAATCAGAGGTGCTTCATCATTTTTAAGATCAAGTCATTATGTCCGATCGACTTCTCGCAAAGTATTTTACAGTATTTTGAAACTACAAAAATACAAGACACTATAGTAATTTGATACAAAATATTAAGCCATTTTCATCAACCCTATCAAATACAAATTACAAAATACTATCTTGTATTTGAAATATGTACAGTGCTCAGCATAATTGAGTACACTCCATTTTGAAAATGAACATTTGTATCCATTTCTCAGTGAATATAGGCAATTTATTTTGCCGCATTTAAACAAAACTGATTTATTAAACAGATATATTTATTAAAATAATATTTTAGTCACCAAACGTATTTAGAAATTGAAAGATAATACAATTAAATTCAAGCTAAATATTGCAAAAAAAATTTTTTATACAACCTACAAAACTAAATTTTACATTTTTATTTTTGCTTCTCATGATTTTTCCTCTTTTTAAAATTTGTGTTAAATATTTTTCTATAACATATACATTTGGGTGAACTAGTTTTTGGACCATTATCGTATGTTATTTTGTTAGATAAGCTCCAGATTTGGCTTCAGTACTGACTAATCTAATAAATATGTACAAATATAATATTGTTAAGCTTCCTATTAAAAATATGAATTTAAAAGATAGATTTGTGAGGAGTGTACCTATATATGCTGAGCACTCTATATGAAATACATGTAACATAATTACTGCCCATCCCTGTATACAATATATAAAATAACATTAAATACAATTTCAAATATAGGTATTGTTTGTAATTTTTACTGCATTTTGAAAGTATTTTAAACAGTACAAATACTGTATAAACAATGAAGTAATTCCCTGTCACGAACAAAAATGACTTTAATTTGATTTTAACAATATAGTACTTATAACAAAAGTCAAGCTGTTAATTTACCAATATTATTGGTAATTTTGCTGCATTTTGAATATAATTTGAAATGATAAAATATTACTGTAAACATTTACAGATGATTCTGTAAATGTACAGTTGAAATCAGAATTATTAAAACCCCTTTGTATTTTTTTTCTTTTTTAAGTAAATGATGTTTAACAGAGCAGGGACATTTTCACAGTATGTCTGATAATATTTGTTTCTCCTGGAGAAAGTCTTATTTGTTTTTTATTTCGGCTAAAATAAAAGCAGTTTTTAATTTTTAAAAAAATATTTTAAAGTCAAACTTATTAGCCGATTTACGCTATATAATTTTTCGATAATCTACAGAACAAACCATCATTATACAATAACTTGCCTAATTACCCTAAATCTGATTAACCTAGTTAAGCCTTTAAATGTCACTTTAAGCTGTATAGAAGTGTCCTGAAGAATATCTAGTCAAATATTTTTTACTGTTATCATGGCAAAGATAAAATAAATCAGTTATTAGAGATGAGTTATTAAAACTATTATGTTTAGAAATGTGTTGAGAAAATCTTCTCTCTGTTAAACAGAAATTGGGGGGGGGGGGGAATACACATGGGGCTAATAATTCAGGGGGTTTATTAATTCTGACTTCAACTGTAGGTTCTAATTTACAGATGTAGTTTATCATTTAAGACATATTCTAATCTAAAACCCATAAGGTTTGGGACATGGAAGAAAACGTGCTTTACTTGTTAAAAGTGTAAAAAAAGCAACATGTAAAGGCAAGATGTCCCATTTAGATGTCCGCATCAAATTAAATGTAAAATAGTTATTTTGTATACATAAAAGGCCTATTACGTGCAAATGACATGTGTGCTTTAATGTTTCAAGTAACTTTTGTGAAAATAAAATGTCAAAATATGGGTGAAATAATGTTGCATCCCAATGAAACATAGCACTTATTATAATTATGGACAAACAGTGCAGATAGAGCACAAATAAGACACAAAAACATTGTCAGTTTTGATAACATTGATAACAATTCTTACAAAAACATGCAAATACAGAAACGCACTACAAATAGCACAGACCACAATGAAAATGTGTTGGGGAACCAAAGAAATGATTATTGTCCTAATTATTGTCCTCTGTGTGGTGCTACATGTATGGTGCTACAAAAAAAACTTAATAAAGCTTTTAAAAAAACCTGCATTGTCTCATAATATTTATTACGACAAAATACACTCGACTGCATTGGATTACATCAACAAAAAGTCATATCAGGTAGAAAGAGATGCTTCAGGTAACAGCAGCATGTTCTCTTCTCTCTCTCACTCTCTCTTTCTCAGGGGGGAATGTGGTACTCGGTAAAGGTCAGTGTTGTGTGTTACTGACACCCTTAGGTGTGAAGTTTCCTCATCGTGGCATTTCATGTCCAACACACACAGACACCAACATTAGCTCTCAGCTTGAGATCAGAGTGACGGCTGGTGCCTTAAGAGCAGACCCTGTGGTATTAAATCAACCCGTATCAACCTTTCTCCTACACCCCATGATGCTTTGCGTGAGTTATGAGTAACTTCTGTTACACTGTAAACAACCAGTGATATGTTAAAAAGAAACTGGGTACGCCGAGGTGTCATTATTCTCATTATTTAACTATCGAATAATAAAAGACAACTTATTAGACTCAACAAATGTATTGATTATTTTAGTTTGGGTATACGAAAAGAAAATAATCTGGAGGTACAAAACACAGTTTTGAGACAGTTGTGAGACAAACGTCACTATTTAAAACCAAGCATAAAATTATTCTCATGGATAAAAACAAAGCCAAATGGACCTCTCACTTATTTTAGTAAAGGGAAATTAAAACTAAAACTAAATGGTCAACAAAACAAACAAACAAACAATTCCCAATAAATAAAAAAAGAAGCCAACTACAGTTAACTGAAAAAAACTATACTCATTCTCCCAAGACTCTTTCAGTTAAAGATTCTTGGTTTACCCTCTTAAAAAACATTAGTACACCATCTTTAGGTGTGTTTTATTCCTAGAATTCCTCTGCATTTCCACAAGCAACACTGAGACTGATGATGTTCTAAAGGCTCCTCATATTGATGTTTTAAAAGATGCTGAATTCTTCACTATAGCCATTATAAATTTCTGGTCTTAGCATTGCTCGGTAGCAAATTTCAGTAGTTGTTGACTTGCTCCTGAATATACCCTCGCCATTTGTCTATTACTTTCTTTTAGCATAACTTCCATCCATCATTAAGCACCTTCTTAGAAATAAATTAAGTTTCTGTTCTGATCTCAAGCTTAAGTAAATAACCGAGAAAGCACCAATCAGAGGTGCTTCATCATTTTTAAGATCGAGTCATCATGTACGATAGACTTCAAGCAAAGTATTTTGCAGTATTTTGAAACTACAAAAATACAAGACACTATAGTAATTTGACTATTGAATACAAAATATTAAGCCATTTTCATCAACCCTATCAAATACAAATTACAAAATACTATCTTGTATTTGAAATATGTACAGTGCTCAGCATAATTGAGTACACCCCATTTTGAAAATGAATATTTTTATCCATTTCTCAGTGAATATAGGCAATTTATTTTGCCGCATTTAAACAAAACTGATTTATTAAACAGATATATTTATTAAAATAATATTTTAGTCACCAAACGTATTTAGAAATTGAAAGATAATACAATTAAATTCAAGCTAAATATTGCAAAAAAAAAATGTATACAACCTACAAAACTAAATTTTAAATTTTTATTTTTGCTTTTCATGATTTTTCCTCTTTTTAAAATTTGTGTTTAATATTTTTAAAGTCATATCAGGTAGAAAGAGATGCTTCAGGTGAAATAAAATTATAATTAGCAAAATCAAATGATAGCTTTCGGATTTAATAAGCACTCATTTTATGACATAAAATCTGACCGGTGGCTGTTAGACAATATTTGTGGTGGCGCTTTTACCACTTAACGCATCCATCAAGAGCATGTTTCTATACAACAACAAAAAATGAAATACCTATTCTATCTTTTCTTTATCTGCCAAATAAATAAATAAAACAGCATATTTAACTACATATAAACATAAGAAGTGTAACTTATATGAAGCAGTTTGAATTCTTCATGATTCTTACTCGTTTTAGTTGCAATTGTGGTTTTGGGTTCAGAGTTTTGTTCAAACAGTTGTTTTATTTTTTATTTCTGAGAGGTTTGCAGAAGAGTTGATGTAAGCTGTGCAAACATTGAACTTTTAACACTGAAAGTGCTTTGTTAATGCAGCTAGAATTACTAAAACTGAAGCAAAATATATAAAATCTAAATAGAAAATGTGTTCACAAATTAAAAACTAAACAAAAACTACCCAAACCAATCATGAAGCTAACTAAAACTAACTGAAATCCAATAATCATTTGTTACAATGTACTTAATGTGTTAATACATCTTCTTACATTTTACAGATTGATTAAATACCTGCATGTAATTACATCTGTAATTAATTTCTGTAATTACATGTGTACTTACAATGTTGACCATCCCTTACGTCTTACAATACCCTTAAACCTACCCATACCACCAAGCCTGTTTCTAACCCTACCCATATCCCACCTCAAAGAGCACCAGAAGTGTTCTGTAATATGAACACAGTAAGCATGTTGTTTTGATTTTTGATGCATAGTAGTTAAGACCACTTAATATATTACATTTAAAAATACCTTGCCTCTCACTCTGTTTTCACTGTGCATGTAATGTAATGTGCATTTATATAGCGCATTTATTGTGTATGGCCATACACCAGAGCATTTCACAATCATGAGGAGGGTCTCTTCACACCACTAGTGTGCAGCATCCTCTTGGATAATGCAACGACAGTCACAGGACAAGAGTGCCAGTGCGCTCACCACACAAGCTCTTGGTGAAACGGAGAGACAGAGATAAAGCCAATTCAGTGGATGGGCATGACTGGGAGGCCATGATCGGTAAAATCCAGTGAAGAGTATTGGGCCAGGACACCAGGGGTTACACCCCTACTCTTTACGAGAAGTGCCATGGGATTTTTAATGACCACAGAGAGTCAGGACCTCAGTTTATCGTCTCATCCAAAAGATGGGGTTCACTGACAGTGTCCCCTTCACTTTACTGGGGCATTAGGGCTCACACAGACTGCAGGTTGAGCGTCCCCTGCTGGCTTTACTACCACCACTTCCAACAGCTACCTAGTTTTCCCATGTGGTCTCCCATGCAGGTACTGACCAGGCTCAGCTTCAGCGAGTAACCGGTTTTGGCCTGCAGATTGATATGGCTGTGGCATTATTTGTAGCACAACCTTATTATCTAAAATGACTGGTTTCAGTTCTTTTGAATGGACGCTCCCCTAACCAGAAGCACAGCCCATACGTTGAATAGATTTTGATGACAAACACTAATACTTTTTGATTCATACACATTGCTGAGACTTGTCATTTCCTTCACTCTCTCTGCCACTTTTTTTCCTTTTGTTGAACAGGTGCCACTTTGACCATGCAGCAACAATAGTGCTTTAAGTTTAAGCCTTTCAGCTGCACTGTGGGATGTTTTTCTGCTTCCGTTTGCCATTTGGAAGACGGAATGAGGCAGAGGGAAGTAAAAAACAAAAAAACAAAAAAGAGATTATTTGGCACATCATCCTTGTTGATTTGACCTTATGCAAGAGAGTGGAAGTGCTTGTTGGTAAATATGTAAATGGTGCACTGTGAAGACATCCTGACTGGCATGAATCTTCAGCCAAACAAAGACAGACTTCAGAAAATACTGTTGGCGTTTGAATTTGAGCTTTGCTGTATATGGAGTTGTTGATCCTGTAAGCTGGCAAAATCAGACAGATATCATTTAAGCTTTGTATTATATATTATTAAATGGTAGAACTATAATAAAAAATCAGTATCTCATTATGCGCATGAAATGAAAGCTGCTATATTTCTTGCTTAAAAGATAAAATTGTTGATTAATCAGTCAGTTAGCTTATTCATTTTCCAAAGGCTCAAATCCACTAAAAGACGTGAAAGTTTGATTTAAACAAATCAAATGTTTCTGCAGTGATGTTAAAAATCCCACTGTAAAAAAATCCTGGTTGCCTTAATTTTTTAAGCTGAATCAAATTACCCTTATAAGTCCATAGCACTTATTTTATGTTAAACCAGCTTAAAACTCTTGCTTAACTCATAAAATTAAGCTAAAACATGTATTAACTTAGTTTAATAAGTTACAATGAACTAAAAACATGCTGTCACGACTATTGATCATATTTTTTTACAGTGCACTTATATTAGGAGTTCAAGATAGAATTTGTAATATTAGTTGAAAATACCATAGAGGTGCAATCACAAAAAAAAAACTTACAGTACAGAAATAAACAAATAAGTGAGCTAGTAAAATGCAATCCTATTATGTTTGGAGTTCAAGATAACTTGTAAGATTTGCAACACAGCTATTTTTTTATTTAAATCAAATGAACCTTTCTAGTCATCTAACTTTTATCAATCAAACTGACTAAAATATGAAGTTATAAATTTTATAACTTAAAAAAATTTTGAAACCTGATTAGTTTATTAAAATAAGTCAAAGCAACATTAAATATTTGTTATCTTGACTTTTTGTCATTACACTTTTACACACTGTGAAAAAAATCCTGGTTGCCTTAAAATTTTAAGCTGAATCAATTGAAGCTTATGAGTCCATTGAACTTATATTATGTTAAACTGACTTAAAACAGCTTGCCTAACTTCTAAAATTAACATGATTAACTTAGTTTATTAAGTTACAATGAACTAGAAACATATGCTGTCATGACTATTGATCATATATTTTTTAAAGTGCAGTGCTACTGTATATGTAAAAGAAAATTAATTAATGTGTGATGATTTTTAGTGTTTCTGATGTGAATAAAAATAATAATAAATTATATTGTTATTATTACTATTTCGGAAACTTTTTGCATGTCAAGTAAGTCATTAAAACATATTTTACTTGTATGTATTACAAATTTGTTGAGGTCTTAAACTACATCCCAAATTATGTATTAAACCTATGTATAAAATCGTAAATTATTATAGAAGCTTTTCTTCTGAAAATGTTATCTTAAAATGTGTGATTCTTGCTCAAGGGGCGGAAAATGCCCCAAGTACCCTCATAAATCTTCAGAAAATTGTTTCACTGCCTTAAAATATTTTCAGTATTACTTTTTGTTCAGTGTTATTATATTTAGTATTATATTTTATTATTTCCTGACCTATTTATGAGGATGTTAAAAATTCAAAAGGATTTAAATTAATTTGAACAATATGATCAATAAATTGGATTATACATCTTACTGCTATATAGCTTTAGTTTTATTTGCAGTGTAAATCATTTATATGTACACTGTAAAATTAAATGATCAATTATGACAGCATATGTTTTTAGTTCATCGTAACTTATTTAACTAAGTTAATCATGTTCTAACTTAATTTTATAAGTTAAGCAAACTGTTTTAAGTCAGCTTAACTTAATATAAGTTCAATGGACTCAAAACGTTAATTTGATTCAGCTTAAAAATTTAAGGCAACCAGGATTTTTTAACAGTGTATGGGGCAAGTTGTCGATCTACCAGTATTTGGGAAGGTTTAGTTTCCAGCTGTCCCCAACATGTTAGTAAAACCTCATTCTCAAGTCAATGCAATTTTCAATCATTGCTAATTGCAGTTCAAAGCAGTTCGCATGGCAGAAACGAAGCCGGAAAGCTTAGTGTTTTTCTTTTTACTCCTCTGTGTTTCCAGTGGAGGTGAAGGACAGACATTCATTAAAGTCCCCTAAAGACACACTGTGTGCCTTGCCCTTTTATTGTTCACTTAGATTCCTGATTAAACATATATTCGCGTAACTGAAGATCTGTTGTTTTGATGTAATTGGCAGGCAAATATTATAACATTCGAATTGAATAGAACAGGGCAGCAGTTATTACAGCCTGTGACTTTAATGGATCCAGCAAAGACTGCCAGATAAGAGGAGGTGAACACACCTTCACCTTCAATTTAGCAACTTTGAAAGCGAATTTTTAGACAATGTTCTCATAGTCAAAGGTGATTTAATTTGCATGCTGGAAATAATTGTAGGCAGCGCTTCTGCTTTTCATTTGGGAATGTTTAGTCAGGTCTGATTACTGAAAAATTCACCTCACATCTTTTCAGAATGTTTTTAATATTTCTGGTTTATTCATGAAGAAGCAGACGGATTCGTAATTAAGAAAAATAAGTAATATTTCAGACAGGTGTATTTTAAATTATAACATTTCAGCCTACCTGCTTGTGTGTCTTCATCAAAAAGCAAAGTTTGCTGTAATTAGTGAAATACTTTGGCTTAAGTTAGTCTGACCTTTTAATTGATCTTTCAGGGGGAAAAGTTAACACTTTTTTTATAGCTGGAGATACCAAATTGGAAAAACAGCAACTTTTATGGTGTACTTTTAATCCAAGCAATCATTAAATTATCCAAAAACATGCATTTCAGGAATGTTCAGGAACATATCTTCTTGCTCTACTCTAACAGCACGACACACTGAAACATGTTAATAAGTGTCGGACTTGAGACTTGTTTCTAGTCAGGCTTCATTCCAGAGTCCCGGTGCGTGGCCGGCTCGAGTGGCCCGCTATTGTCCCGCCGTACAGGCCGAAGGGAGGAAGTTTTTTTGGGTGGTCTTGCAGACCCCCGCGGCCCACAATAGTGCGAGACCCAATTACGATGAGGACGTTTTTCTACTTGAAGGTTGTTGATTTACGGCTCGCGGTTCAACCGCCTCCAATTATCATCCTGAGAGAAACAGCCATACACATTCAGAGCACTTTCTGTATTAATGTAATCTATGAGGAGTGAACGAGCAGTCTATTATTACGGTAAGAAATCATGTGTTGTTGCATATTAATTTTAGTTGTAGATTAAATCGTTTCTGTTTCTTTGATTTAATATGATGATTAACATTTTGAAGGCCTGTTTACGCTGACATGCAGTTATGAATAAGTTTCTTTGGTGAGCACTTTTATTTCAGATCTGTCAAACTTGACATGACTTTACATTCGAATCAAGTACTAATAAAATAAAATTATATGATGGTTGAAAATGATGATAGCAATCTTGTTTGATTGTGATCTGTCTAAAACGCACGAATGTAAAATTTATCCCAATATGTTTAGTCTGTTAAATTTTGTTTGATAATGATTCATATCATATCTTAATAATAGGCTATAGCCTAATAGAATAAATAAATGAGTAGGCTAGCTAGTCATTTTTACAGGCTATTTGCCGTTTGTTATTTGCTCATCGTTTGGTTTCCCCCTTTTCTCGTTATTTTTATTTGTCAAAAAGTCACTTTTATTTAGGCTACTTAATTTATTTTATTGTGGTTTAAGATTAAGATATTAACTGCTGGGGAACTTTGTTTTTTGTGTTTTTGTTTTTAAATGTTATTAAACTAGTTTCTAAAACCCATACCAAAAGACAAATTATATAGGCCTACATTTATAGGCCTACAATTTATTAAGCAGCCAATTATTACAGATAGGCTAAATATTTTGTCTTTGAATATTACTTAAAATGCAAACAACAACAACAAGTACAAAAAACTACAACAACAGCAAAAAAGCGGAGGTAATTTAAACAATTCCTGTTTGGTCCTAAATACTAATAGTCGGGATTCAATTAGAAATAATTTTAGGATAGAAAAATCTTAAATTTATCCTTAACTTAATTTTTATTCCAAGTTCAAAATGCATAACAAAAAACATACAAACAGACGTATATTCAGCGGACAATAAGCCAAATAAAGGAAACGAATGAAAATATAATTAGCTGAGGTAATTAATGTTTACTTGATCCTAACGTTATGTATATGCTTTACACGAGGCTGTGACACTCGTTGGCATTGTGAAAGCAGGTCGAAGGTTTAGATCTAATCTCTAATTAAGCCGTCTTGGTTGTAAAGCCAGTGAGCTTTGAAAACATAAACATGACGGGAATGCTAGACTCCTGAAGGGGATTAAATCTATCTCTGAAATACCCATTAAAGCAGCAACGTAACCATTCATTACCTATTTAAAGAGTAAAAAAATCCTCTTATTATACTAACGCAAAGACAAACACAAGAAATTTTCTCTTCTGTGAGCATTCAGAAACATTAGAAATATGTGTAGTAAATATTTGTTATGTATCCAAAGCCATCCGTTATTAAAGGCCCATAACTGACCAAGCTGTCATTTATAGCTTTTTCTTCCACACCGAGTGGCCTTCACCTCAGAAACATTCCTTTCATTGCCCTGTATGAAGTCTCTTATGTATTTCCCTGGTATGTATCTGTGTGGGTCAGTGCTCAAAATGACAGCATATCTAAAACGAAACCGTATTCTGGTGCGAACAGCCAAGGTTAGCAGCCACGGCGAACGGCGTGAATACTTCAGTCAAAAAGGTTAGGAGAAACAGAAAGTCTGCCATTCTTCTCGGTTTACTTGTTTCCAACAGTCCAGATGGACATTTCTTTCACGAAACACGGTTTTGCTGCAGGCCACTGACATTGCTATGCAAAGATATTGACTGAAAGAAGGCATCATCTCTGAGCACTAATAATATAGCTATACTTTCACCAGAACGGAAGGGGACGCATCTTCAAGAAAAGAGAGCTGTTGTACTTTTATGAGATAAATGTGAATTGAAATCATATAGCCTACTCAGAATACGCCGAGCTATAAGTCTGAAACTAAAAGCATTGTTGACACTTCAAGTGCATTGCTGAAAAGTAGGCTACTTGAGTAAAAGTGCTGAATGAATTGTAGGCTACTTCTTTTCAGTTTTACTAGAGTCCAAGTACAAAAGTGCTTGATATGGAAAGTAAACAGTGGTTATTGGTGAAGATGTAATTGCAAGAAAGCATTTTATTTCATTATCAATCATCTACACTGGATATTAATGATTATTCAAGTCTGCAATCAAATGAAAATAACAAAATATACCATATACTGCAAAAAAAGCAGTGTTATTTTAACTCAGAGTTAAAATCAACTTCAAATGAGTGAACATATTGTCCCAATATTTTCAGAGTTAAAATAACACTCTTAAGGGAGTTAAAAGTATGACACTATAAATGAGTTATGTTTACACTGTATTGAGTTAAAAATAAATCTGGTCTACACTGCTGGAAGTTGATTGTTCCTAGTGTAAAGAGTAAAAATTCAAGAATTTAACTCTTTAATTTAAGAGTTTACCTAGTAAACATTGTAATACTCATGACTGATGACTAACTCATATAAGACAATTCTCATGACAGAAAAAATATCAAAATTACAATTATGTTATTAATCATTTTTATTAGTTGACAGTTACACTTTTTACAAATAAACATTTTTAAGACTTTAAACACTTTAAAAAATGGCATGACGTTTATGTTCCATTAAGATATTTAGTCAAATGAATTTCAAGATGTTGGAAATAACACCATCCAGTGTAGGTTACTTGTGACTCCTTGATTTTACACTGGATCAAATGAGCTTCGAACTCTGATTGTGTTAATTTATCAAAATCTAACTCTACAATGTCACTTTACTCTGATATGCTTCAACACAGAGAATTTAACACTGATGAATTTGCTGTGACAGCTGCCTTTATGATTATATAAGTATTATGTTTAGTTTTTATGTAAAACCCATCTCACGTAAAGTATATAATGTTCACATTCAAACATTATATATAACGGCGTATTTAGTTTACAAAAAACTGACTGTTGTGATCTAAATGATTTTCATTGTAAATGAAAGTGCACCAATAATAAATGCAATAAAAATGAGTCAGAGTCACTCTGATTGAATCACTGGAAACAATGAATCATTAATAGAGACCCTCTTACTTGGTCATCTGAATCAGCAAGTCATTAATGAAGACTTGGTCTGCCCAGATTGTTTGAATCAACAAATGATTTACTTGATATTCACTCTGGGCAGCACGGTAGCACAGTGGATAGCACAATCGCCTCACAGCAAGAAGGTCACTGGTTTGAGCCCCGGCTGGGTCAGTTGGCATTTTAGTTGGAGTTTGCATGTTCTCCCCATGTTTGCGTAGGTTTCCTCCGGGTTCTCCAGTTTTCCCAAGTCCAAAGACATGTGCTATAGGTGAAATGGGTAAGCTAAATTGTCCGTAGTGTATAAGTGTGTATGGATGTTTCCCAGTTATGGGTTGCAGCTGGAAGGGCATCCGCTGCGTAAAACATATGCTGGAAAAGTTGGCGGTTCATTCCGCTGTGGCCTCAGATTAATAACGGGACTAAGCTGAAAAGAAAATAAATGAATGAATATTCACTCTGAACAGATCATTTTATTCTGTGAATATCTGACTGGAGACTATAGAGACAGTATATTGTTAACTGGACATTCAGTATGACTTGATTATTTGAGTTAGTGTAACATTAACAGGAAACTCATTCCAGTTAATGTTCAAAGTATACACTCACCGAACAAGGTAGTGGAAATATTCCTCAGAGATTTCGGTCCATATTGACATGATAGCAACACGCAGTTGCTGCTGATTTGTCGGCTGCACATCCATGATGTGAATCTCCCATTCCACCACATACCAAAGGTGCTTTATTGGATTGAGATCAGGTGACTGTAGAGGCCATTTGAGTACAGTGAACTCATTGTCATGTTCAAGAAACCAGACTGAGATGATTCACGCTTTATGACATGACGCGTTATCCTGCTGGAAGCTATTAAACCGATGAGTACACTGTGGTCATAAAGGGATGGACATGATCAGCAACAATACTCTGGTAGGCTGTGGCATTAAAAAGATGCTCAATTGGTACTAATGGGCAAAGTGTGCTAAGAAAATATCCCCCACACCATTACACCACCACCAACAGCCTGAACCATTGATAGAAGGCAGGATGGATCCATGCTTTCATGTTGTTGAAGCAAAATTCTGACCCCATCATCCAAATGTCACACAGAAATCAAGACTTATCAGACTAGGCAACGTTTTTCCAATCTTATATTGTCCAATTTTGGTGACCCTGTGTGAATTGTAGCCTCAGTTTCCTGTTCTTAGCTGACAGGAATGGCACCCGGTGTGGTCTACTGCTACTTCAGCCCATCTGCCTCAAGGTTGGACGTGTTGTGCATTCAGAGATGCTCTTCTGCATACCTCGGTGTAATGAGTGGTTATTTGAGTTACTGTTGCCTTTCTATCAGCTCAAACCAGTCTGGCCATTCTCCTCTGACCTCTGGCATCAACAAGGCATTTGCACCCACAGAATTGCCGCTCACTGGATATTTTCTTTTTTTCAGACCATTCCCTGTAAACCCTAGAGATGGTTGTGCGTGAAACTCCAAGTATCATAAGTTTCTGAAATACTCAGACCAGCTCGTCTGGCACCAACAACCATGCCACGTTCAAAGTCATTTAAATCATCTTTCTTCCTTATTCTGATGCTTGGTTTGAACTGCAGCAGATCATCTTGATCATGTCCACATGTCTAAATTGATTTGCTGCCATATGATTGGCTGATTAAAAATTTGCATTAACGAGCAGTTGGACAGGTGTGCCTAATACAGTGGCGGGTGATTGTGTGTTTAAAAGTGCCGTAGAAGTCAGTTGTTGACAATCAGATCAGTCCAGTTTACAAATGATTCCTGCACCGTTATTTGTGAAAAGATTTAACAGGATAGCAGAAAATAATCAGACATTGCTGTTGCATCTTCGAGTACTATAACAATGGCTTTGTTTTTATAAAATGCTTAATTTCATATTTGAATTAAAAATACAGTGCTATGTTTGAATTCTACTGAAGCTAAATTTACTAAAAATAAAAATACTCTGATATCAGATACTTAAAGATGTCCTTAAGTAATGAAGTTAAAACACTTTGTTACTCTCTAACACTGTTTGAGTATCTTTATGTATCATATTTTATATCACGCGACAGACTAAATTGCAGTGATCTGGAAGTGTGTATATTTGTCCATTTTGTTGCTGTATTTTAAATAAAGTGCACCATAAGCAAGAGTCCTCATCTGTTCGTCAGTATTTGCCTTCACCCCAGTCTACGGAGGGCAGGTGGGGGAGTGAGAGCGGGAGCAAAGTGAAAGAGTCTGTGAGCCTTAACAAGCTCCAAATAGAAAAAGAACATCATTTTCATTAGGCTGCCAGACAAAGGCAGAGGCCCCCATGTTTTTGGGGAGGTCTGTTGTGTTTGTGCCTGTGTATGTGTGTGTTTCCTTGGGATATGCCTCTTGCGTATGATTGTGGGAGACTCTGTGTGTGTGTGAGTGTTTTTCAGAGACTGTCCTCTTTCCTGGCAGCTTTGTCTCTGTTGGTATTGTACGTTGCTCAGAGAATGGACTTCCTGGTCAATAGGGAGTAGAGTACCGTGAACTCGACAGCCCCCAAATACACTCCACACACACACATACAGAGAGATAGAGAGAGACTCAGAGGGTTCTCAGCAGGCCAGAGAGTTGAGAGAGAAAAAGAGAGATTGGGCAGGATAGTACATTTATGGGGAAGACTTGTTGCTAGGTGACTGACAGACAAGTGCTCAAGTCAGGGACTGATTTTAAAGCTAAAACCTGTCTTCCTGAAATGATTGACTGACTCGATAGATTCACAAGAAAACAGTAAACTACAATAATGAATTGGGGAGACAATGAATTATACTGTATATCTTTATTTATTCATTTTTTTGCAAAGCTTGACTTTGATTGGACACTTTGGATTGGATATTTTTTTGTAATGAGAAAAACTTTATAAAAAATTACTGTCTGTCACAATCACCAGCGATCTAGTCCATACAGACCGCAGGAGAACTACTAATCTAGGCCTGTAGCCAGCCTGGTGAGAGGGGTGGACCTTTTTGGGGTTATTCGCCTCATTTTATATTTAATTATAAGATTTAAATAACTTTTGTGACATTTTAAGCACTACTTTTAGCTGGATTTGCGTGTCGAGTGGTCATCAAGAGCACGTTTTGATGAACCAAAAACATTTGCTAAAGATTTATAGTAAAGAAATATGAGTAAATACATTTTTAAAATAAAAATGTATCATTCCTACAGAAAAAGCCTGGAAATGGCCAAAACCCCTTTAAAACCAGGCTGGTTGACCAGCTAAAACCAGCCAACCAGCCTAGGCTGGTTTAAGCTGGATTTTTCAGCAGGGATATTACATTATTAGTAAAAAATAGCAATCTGTTAAGGTTTTAAATTAAAAACTGTGGCCTATTGTCATTTATTAGCAAATAACCAACTGGCCAGCACATTTAACTCTCCTCAGTCAGAATTTGGCCATTTGAATAATAACAAAATCAAAACAAAATAATAAAAACATAGAGCATCACAATTTTTTCTAGTCTCTCTTGATTTTAGATTAGATTTCAATATTTATATTGAATTTAATATTTAAATTAATTTAAATATTGGCCGTTTTTGGTGCTTCAAACCTTTTCATTGGTAATTTTTTGTTTCAAGATTTAGAGTGAAAGTTGCTTGTGAAATATTTTCTCTGCTTTAAAAACAATACAGCATTGAAAGATGACTTCTCTTATGTCAGATTGTATGTTTTCTTGCACAGCTGGATGTTAGACTGATGAAAAATAACTGTTTGCCTTTATCAAAACTGATCAGCTGAAGTCACTAAAGTGACAGCCAACAGAGGATTCCACTTGGTCTTAAAGCCTTTTTCGATGGGTTATTTTCACAATTTATTATGGCATAGCAGTCAAATTAAACCCCCCCCACCCCCCTCCAAATCTGTCACCAAAACAATTTCCAATCCCATTTTACCTGTTCACACACACCTGTTCCGGATCACTGATGATGACACACACAGACACATCTGTAGCTCATCAGTGAATCATTAACTGGAGTAAAGACACTTCTCTTCACAACACACATTGCTGAGTCTTGTTTTACCCCGTGTAACTTTACAAAGCGTTCTTCCTTATTTGTATTGCCGGTTTTTGATCCTCGCTTTGTTTAACCGTTTTGATTTTTTGCCGTCTAGCCTGACCTTTTGCCTGTACTCTGACATTTGACCACGTGTTTTGGATTACCTTTATGCTTCTGTTTGCTGCTGTTTTGACCATTGCCGGTCTGACTACTCTTGTTAGTAAAGAACTGCATGTGGATCCTCACCTCCGTTGTCAGCATCCTTACGTTAAACCATCTTCTTTGAATTTTCCATGCAGGAAGAAAGCAAGAAAAATTACTTAATTTTGATTAATATTTTTGAGCACTAATGAGATAAGCTTTACAAAAAAAGGACTTGCTTTCTTGGATTATTTCTACAGATGTAATGGTTTCCTGTCTCCAGACGTTTTGTGGATTTTTCTTTTGAACATTTTTTTCTCCTATGTTCACCAAGGTTGCATTTATTTGATCAAGACTGGAGTAAAAGCAAGTACTCAACAAGTTATTCATGAAATACTATTGCAGTTAGTAATTTATTCCTGTGATAGCAAAGCTGAACTTTTAGCAGCATTACATCAGTGTCACTGGATCCTTCAGAAATCCTACTTTTTCTCGTATGTATAATCATAATGTGTCTCTTATGTGAGTCGGTGACATTACGAGACATTTCCTGTCAACGAAAATAATGAAAACAGTTGTGCTACTTAATATGCTGATATGTTGAATGTGGGATATTTGAGAATAGGAACATAATTAAAATTGCAACCATGTAAATCATAAATGTCTTTATTGCAACCTTGCTGAATTAAAGGTATGAATTAATTAAAAATAATATTATGGCACAGCAAGGCACAAATAAGAATAGTTTCCTTTCTTTTTTAAATTGATTTGGTTGTATATATTTGTAGGAAAAATTATTAATGTTATTAAAACCACCTGATTTTTAAATTCTAAGTTTATTTAAATTAAACTTCCAATTGGTCATAGAATTTCTGGAATATTATGGAAATTTAAAAGGTAGACATTAGAATTTATTAAATGTATATATTTTTTGTCCAAGCCATGGAATATCAGGGACCAGAGATCTATTTTCCATTCATCAAAAAGTCATTTTTCTATACTGTGTTTTTTATTGTGCTGTTTTATGCCTATTGTTTGGTAATGCCTGTTTTTATCTCCATCTTTTATCTCCTGTTAACTAAGGCTAACATTTTAAAAAATTTTAAAGAGTGTTGTTTTCTAAATGACCACTTTAAAAACTGGGTTTTAAAATAGACAACGGAAAAGCTAAATGTAAAGTTAGCAAAAAAGCTATCAAATATGGCAGTGGGAGCACAAAATGATAATCAAGTCAAAACCATTTGAATATTATGTTAAAGCATAATATCAAACATTGATTTAATCTAATATTATTAATATATAAACACAATAGTGGCCTTTTTCTGTTAATTGGATGTCGTTGAAATTCAGCTTTTTACTCTGTGAGATATTTGACATAAAGTAGGAACCAAGTCTCCTGCTCACTTTTAAATTGTTTCACAAACTGGCTCCCCTGGTCCTTCCTTCTCATTCATTATACTTCTCTGAGTCTGGTCTTGGAAAGCACAGTGGTGCAGTGGGTAGCACAATCGCCTCACAGAAAGAAGGTCGCTGGTTCGAGCCCCGGCTGGGTCAGTTGGCATTTCTGTGTGGAGTTTGCATGTCCTCCCCATGTTTGCGTAGGTTTCCTCCGGGTGCTCCGGTTTCCCCTACAAGTCCAAAGACATATGGTACAGGTGAATTGGGTAAGCTAAATTGTCCGTAGTATGTGTGTGTGTGAACGAGTGTGTATGGATGTTTCCCAGTGTTGGGTTGTGGCTGGAAGGGCATATGCTGTGTAAAACATATGCTGGATAAGCGGTTCATTCCGCTGTGGCAACCCCAGATTATTAAAGGGACTAAGTCGAAAAGAATGATTGTGATCTTCTCAATATCCCCTGTTATCCCTTTCCTCCGATGGGAGGTAGATCATTTCGCGTTACTGCCCCACTATGAAACTGTCTGTTGTGTCAATTATATCTTTGAATTTAAAGGTGCTGTATGTAAATTTTTGACTCCTCTAAAGCAAAAAAATGCCATAATATGTTTGCAGATAATTAGGAAACATGCTAAGTGAACATTCTTGTTTATCTGAAAAACAATGCTGAAGTCAGATATTCTGCTTTAAAAAATGTGCTTTCAGGTCCAGAACATCTGTCTTTGTTTTGGTCATTTTAATGCCAGTTTAGCCAATTATATTTCAGCACCCCAGGTTGAAGTAGTGGAAGACTTTCAAAGTGTACGTCCGTGACCAACATACAGTACTACCTCCAGTAGACAGTAGCAGAATCCTAAATTAAGATTTCCACATGAGGTGGTTATTAATTAGCAAATGATATAAATATTACAAATGTAAACGTTAGGTGAGCAGGTTAAATTGCAAAACCATTTCCTAACAACACACTATTTGTAGAGATTTACAGTGATAAACAATTTGGCTGTTTGAACCAGACGAAACACGACAGAAATTTAAATGCAGCCATTCAGAAGCACAGAATAGTGCACTCACTGCACTCCAACGAAATAGTAAGGTTGATAATCTATTTAATACATATTAAACCTTTAACATTATTAAATGTTGATGCTGAATCACTGATATGTGTTGGTTTGCACTGAGTCACAGTTCTGAAGTTCAATTTCAAATGGTTTGTTTTATTTTTAAGAGGTGAACTATCTGCTGCTGCAAACTCACATTATTAGCATTTAACACTGAATAAAGCACATGATGTGTACCTGAGGTGATCATTGTCAGTTGTTCAGCTGCAAAAAAAGAGAAGCCGTTCCTAATATATCAATTTCAGGTGTTGGTTAGAACAAAAACTCCTTTTAATATGTAAAATATTCATTCTGTTCCTTCTATTCTATTCCTACCATTGCTTTTATATCGAACTCTATTTCAGCTTTAAATCAGACTTTAGGTCCAATAGTCAGACACGCTCCTGTTGGTCCTCAATCTGGCAACCTGCACTTGCCTGTGTTTGAACCAAGAATGCAATACCTAGTTCAACCACTGGGTGTCAAACTTACCTACTGCACCTTTAAATCCCGTCTTAAAAGTCATTGAAAATTTGATACCATGTCAGAAAAAACAAAATTCGTACTGTATAGGGAGGCAATGACAATATTGATTGCTGAACTTTAAAACAACCCTATAACAGATGGCTTTGTCTTTGTAGTGGATTGCCTAAAAAGGATTACCTTGTACAGTATATGTTTAGCAGGATAGATTGTCTCCCACTTAACTCAGTCAACTACAGACCACTTCTCTGAGAGACACTGAGAGCGAGACAGAGAAAAGCTAAATCTAGTACAACGTTGTCTTGGTGCAGGGCTTAAGGCTTGATCTGAGATTTATGAGTCACTCACTGTAAGAGTATCACAGCACAGAGAGCAGACCATCAGAACAGCGCATTTACTCACTGCTGTGCATGTGTGTGTGCCTGCTGGGATTCAAAGTGAGACGAGTCTCTGCTGTCACTACCTGTCAAAATCACTGCATCAATCCCCCCCAATACATAAATAACAATGCTTTCCTAGAGAGATGACCTGTTTCTCATTGTTTCTTCATCTTTAGCTCAGTAACCCACACAGCTTGGATGCATACTTGTCACTAGTAACCATTGATCGATCTGCCTCAAGACAGCAAATCTTTTGACGCTGAGAGTATCTGGATGTATTGCATGAAAATCAAAAGTGTCAGATTGGCATTTGACATACGCCCTGAGAACAGAGATCAAGCCCAGCTGTAAACACCCTACTGACACACACACACACACACACACACACACACACACACACACACATACACACATGTGTCTGACCTTGTCATCTACACACACACACACACATACACATAGTGTTGTTGTCTGTCTGTAAGCTCTGTAGCTGAGCTCATTCAGCAGCGGTGAAGTCTGCTTATCCACTATCCGAAAGCCGAGAATTCTGATTGTACGGCATTTTGGATGCAGAGATTATTTATTTATCTGAAAATAAAAACTTCCATATGACTGATTGGTATGTTGCCCTGTTTAATTAAATTGTTTATTTTAGAGAACATATAGTGCAACGGCTTACATGAATGTCTCTTGGGGGATTCTCATCTGAAATGATTACTATCATGGTTTCCATTTCAAGGTTAGCTGGTGAACCGATGTTCTGGCATTGTTTATTTAGGCAGAAGGAATTTCAGTTGTGGCAATACCGTGCTTGCAGAACCGTGTTTTACAAACTAACCAGGGCACTTCAAACAAAAAAAGCCTTTATACGGAAAATACAGTGTGCAAAATTAGAGAACAGCAATGAGTGCAACATGAAGAAATATTACAGCTAACATTTCTAAAGGTTACATCGACTACAAAGTTCGAAGTGTAGGAGACCTGGCTTTAAATAACTTCAGTACACCACTGGAAGCAAGACATCTGACATCACCAGTCTCTCACAGGACATCAGTGACATCACTAGTCTCTAACAGTACATCGCTAATCTCTCACAGGACATCACCAGTCTTTCATAGGACATCACCAGTCTCTCAAAGGACACCACTAGTCTTTCACAGGACATCACTAGTCTCTCACAGGACATCACCAGTCTCTCACAGGACACCACTAGTCTTTCACAGGACATCACTAGTCTCTCACAGGACATCACCAGTCTCTCACAGGACATCCAGTCTCTCACATGAATTTACTAGATTCTTACAGGACATCACTTGTCTCTCACAGGACATTACCAGTCTCTCACAGGACATCCAGTCTCTCACAGGAAATTACTAGATTCTTACAGGACATCACCAGTCTCTCACAGGACATCACTAGTCTTTCACAGGACATCACTAGTCTCTCACAGGACATCACCAGTCTCTCACAGGACATCCAGTCTCTCACATGAAATTACTAGATTCTTACAGGACATCACTTGTCTCTCACAGGACATTACCAGTCTCTCACAGGACATCCAGTCTCTCACAGGAAATTACTAGATTCTTACAGGACATCACCAGTCTCTCACAGGACATCACTAGTCTTTCACAGGACATCACCAGTCTCTCACAGGACATCACTAGTCTTTCACAGGACATCACCAGTCTCTCACAGGACATCACTAGTCTCTCACGGGGCATCACTAGTCTCTCACAGGGCATCACTAGTCTTACACAGGACATCACCAGTCTCTCACAGGACATTACTAGTCTCTCTGAGGAAAGCACCAGTCTCTCACAGGACATTACTAGTCTCTCATGGGGCATCACTAGTCTCTCACAGGACATCACTAGTCTTACACTTACATTACTAGTCTTAAACTCACAGGACATCACCAGTCTTTCACTCACAGGACATTAATAGTCTCTCACAGGACATCACCAGTCTTACACTCACAGGACAGCACTAGTCTCTCATTGGACATTACCAGAAATCACTTAACTCTCACATTTTCCCACTCTTGTTCAGGTCTTCTTCAGTCTCGTCCATGGTTCACTGCCATAACTTTGTCACCAAAGATTTTCATTTAGGTTTAGGTCAGGACTCTGGGCAAGCCATTTCATTATTTCAATGTCCAGCTTCAAAAATCAGCCTTTCTTGACTTGATTGAACTGGTGTCATTATAAAGATGCAATGATCTGGAAATCCCAGATTGACTGCCAATGTACAGTATTTATAGTTCATCAGCTGAAAATAAATAGTTCTGAAAGTGATATTTCTCTATTGTGTCATTATCGTTATTCTTGTAATGTTGTAGTAATCTGCAGTTTTGCTTTTTCTACTTCTTTTTTTAAGCAATTCTTTGTCACTTACTTGCTTTAGTTTGCCTTAGTTCCTGAATTATCAGAGATACCTACAGCGGAATGAACTGCCAATTATTCTGGGGGTTACTCTGCATATGTTTTATGCTGCAAATGCCCTTCTAGCCACAACCTGGCACTGGAAAACACACACACTCTCTCATTCGCACACGCTTATACACTACGGCCAATTTAGTTTAGTCAATTCATTGGCAGCGCATGTCTTTGGACTGTGGGGGAAACCAGTGCACCCATGCAAACGCAGGAAGAACATGCAAACTCCATGCCTCTTGGCCCAGTCAGGACTTGAACCAGCGACCGTTTTGCAGTGCTAACCACTGAGACACCGTGCCACCTTCTTTATGTCATTGTATTTCTTCACAGCTTGCTTTAATTCATTAACTCCACCAAATCATTACCTTTAGTCTATTAAGATTTGAAAAGTCCCCTATATTTTTAAGATAAAAGCAAAATAAATATGAGTCTGCATATGTCACCATAGGTCTTCAAGCATTGTGACCGAGCGGTGGGTTTCAGATCAGGGGTAAGTGGAGCTTCTCCAGTGCTGGTTTGTTTGGTTGCTAGGTAACAGTTAATGTAGACCAAAAATGGCTGTCTCATTTGTGTTTGTGATGGACTAGATATTGCATTGCAGGGTTTAAAAGCCTAGGGTTGTTGTTTTGTTGATTTAATTTCTGTAATGCAAATCAAAATGCTAATGGGGGATTCCAGTGTTAATTGGTAACATTGGCCATTGGTGTGCCTTTGGTGGATGTTTGTGACAGTTCTTTTGCAATGGGATTTGAGCACATGAAGAGGTCTGTCATCTTGTCTGCATTTTGGGTGTACAGGATGCACTCAAAAATGCTACATTGATTCAGCTCAATATTGAGTCTAAACTGTAAAACCGAACGATTGGGATACAATTTAAATTACTCATTAAATCATTCAGAATTATGTTTTCCCTAATTCTTTTTCCCTCTTTTACATTTTCCTTGCCAAAAAAATTGTGTCATCTTATTTAACTTTGAATATTCATAATATAGAAAGTCCATGGTAATGATGTAAGATTATTTTTCAGACCCATGCTTCTGAATGGTACAGTACTTACCGAATTATTAAACACTAATCATGTGTAACAGGTACAAATATTTAAAACCTGCAGAGCGTTGACATCACTGTTTTTACAGTCAATTGTGGTTGCCTGTGTGATCTTTTTTGTCAGTCAGACCGCATTGAAGTTTCAGATACTGAGATGAGTTATTATCCCAATAATTTAACAGCACACTTCTATATTCACGCTCCATTGATGTAATTTATTGGTTACATTGAGATGGAGGATAAATATTATTTAAGATTTGTGTCTTGAAGTGCATTATTGTGTATTTAGTTTAATTTGTTTTACTCCTGCATTTTCATTGTTTAATTAAACTATTATTGTTTATTAACTCATATTAATTGTATTTATTTTTGTAGTACTAATCCTATTAAAAATGGTTATAAACATAAAGGTTATCCTGTTGTGTTCAGAAAAAATAATCTAATATGAGTAATCTAATGTAAGTTGCTGAATACAGTCCTGCGATTTGCAAAATGAAAATAATAATAATAACACACACAACAAATTGTATGTAATCTACTCAGCACTGCTTTTTGCTTCCATTCAAAGTTTGTAATGTTGTTAACTCATTAATGATTGGTCTGCTCCGTGGCTTTCTTGTAAACACATTTAAGTGAGTTCTGCCAAACTATGTTGATATTTAAAAGCACCAAAACAAACACACCCATATAATCCTAAACGTACATATTCAGGCACACTCCTTACTACTCATCGGCTGTAAGTATGTTCTGGCCCTGACAATGCAGACAAAAATGTTTTTTAAATATTGCTTTGAGTCTGATGAAGGTCTCTGAGCAAAAATAATTATTTCCTATTAAAATGAACAGTGTGCAGATCTTTTTTGTTGTATTTTTACACATTTTTCATTATTTACCTCACATCATATAGGCCCATTCACACAAAAACAACAATAATACAATACTTCTACAATTACTACAACTGTAATGACAACTAAAATATATTTTAAAATCTGAATTTAAAATCACAGCACTACACTACTGCAACAATAATGGCACAGAGGAAAAAATACGTTTGAATCATTCATTCATTCATTCGTTTTCTTTTCGGCTTAGTCCCTTTAATAATCTGGGCTCACCACAGCGAAATGAACCTTTCGTACAATGAACATCCATACACACCATCCATACACACCAATTCACCTAAACCACATGTCATTGGACTGTGTGGGAAACCGGAGCACCTGGAGGAAACCCACGCGATTGCAGTGAGAACATGCAAACTCCTCACAGAAATGCCAACTGACCCAGCTGAGGCTCGAACCAGTGACCTTTTTGCTGTGAGGCGACAGCACTTCCTACTGTGCCACTGCGTCGCCCATGTTTGAATCAATTTCTTTTAATTTTGACAAAAACTGACCAATTAGAATTAATCCAAGTTTAAAAAGTAAGAACATAGACCCCCCCCTCTCATCCAGTGGTCTACTGACTTGAACCCTTTACGGGGAAATCCATCAAGGTCTCTCTTGCCTATGGCAACCTTATAAAAGACAATTGAAAGTCTTGGCAGTACTGTGATTTGGGACAGAAAACTTGGAGAGCAAAATCACAGCTTTGATTGGGACAAAATTTAATTTGACAAAAGATCTCAGTTTCATCTAAAAATCCTGCCCACCGACTGATAAACTACAATGTAGTTCATAGAATTTATTATACACCCCTAAAACATCTTAGAATTAAACTAATTTCTTCACCTGTTTGTGTTAAATGCAACAGTGGGGCGATGGCTAGCTTTCTTCATGTTTTCTGGGAATAATTGTAGATCTCCCAATCTACAATTTTTGGGTTAACGTCTCCACCATCTTGTTGCAAATTTTGGAAACAACCATTGATCCTAAACCTTGCCTTTTCCTAATGAATGATGATTCTTCAATAATCCTGACTTTAAATCTAAAACAAACCTTGTTCTCAGGATTAACAGCTGCAAACAAAACAATCATCAGTTCCTGGTTCCCTCCTAATCTCCTGTCAATTCAGCAATGGTTAGCTTGCATGGTTTGGGATCTGTAGAGCTACGCATCGACGGATTTGCTCTTCAGTGTTTGGACTCTCAGTAGTGATTTTTAAACCACACTGAACTGAGCTAAACTGAACTTAAACACTACAAACTGAACTACACTGTTCCAATTTACTATGACCTTTTATGTGAAGCTGCTTTTACACAATCTACATTGTAAAAGCGCTAAAGGTGAATTAAATTGAATTAAATTATACTATTTTATAGACATTGTTTAACTAGAACAGGGGTGTCCATACTTTTTATATGAAAGGCCAAAATCTAAATATTATTAAGAGTCGTGGGCTGAAGATAAAAAAAACGAACTTTTTTACGTTAAAGTTGCCTTCATGTGTAATTTCTCAATATTATTTCAGAATATTTCAAAATAAATAGAAAACGTCAATTTGAATCAAATTAACAAACGCAGTATAACTTCATTTAATCTTAACTTATTGCAACACAAACATAAACTATCACATTTATAACACAGTGGAGTTCATTGCCAAGCAGAATCGACCTTTGCCTTCATTTGCTCACTTAAGTCTCTGTATTTTCCTCTATTTGTCGGGTGACAGTACATTTTAAACTAAATCTGATTAATGAACACCATTTCAATTGAAACATATAATTCAGTAAGCTTTTTTGTAGCTTATCAATAAAACAAACAAATAAAAGGTTACATTAAATTTGAAATGAGAGTCTCTAAACCATCCTCATTATTCTCCCTTACTTCAGATAGAATGGTGGGTCAAATCAAAGGTTACCATGGGCCAACTATGGCCCACGGCCTCTAGTTTGGGCATCTCTGGACTGGAGCAATCCACTGCCTTAATTAACAGAGCAAAAATTTCAACAATTCTTCATTGGAACCAAATACATGATAATTTGATCTCCATTATTAAAAGCTAAGTGATTTAATAATGACGTAGGAGAAATGACTGAGATGTCTTTAAAGATATAGATGACACCAAATCTTTTCTTTGTTTGATCTGTTTTACAATAATTTTATTAGACACTTTTTTCATTTATGTATTTCTCAGACATTATTCATATAGTTTTTTTCCCTTTTATTCCTATATACGTACAGGTTTCTGTATGCATATATGTATATATTCACATATGTTTGTTAAAGTTACTTGGGTTAAAAGTACCCAAACATATAACACATCTATAGGTTATAATAGCACCTTCCCAACGATGAGGTTTTTTACCCAGTGCATTGGATTATAAAATTTGACCCAATGCATTGGGTTATTTTGATTAAATGTTATTTTTTTTTCCATTCTGTTATTACTATTGCTACTATTACTAGTATTCATTTTATAATTATGGCTCTGTAAATAAACAACATACAGTTTTCAAAAATTCTGAAAATGCTTTATTTCCATTACATTTTAAGTTTCAGACACTTAAGCAATTTTATCCTTGTAATATAAATCGGTTTGAATCATCAATAATTGAGTGTGCTGGTGAAACGGATATAAGAAACACGACACAGAGAGGTAATTTGATTTAAAAAAAAAAAAAACATTATTGCTTTAGAGCTCAAATAAACTTTATAATGTTTACTGTTGACTGTTGAAATTCACATTTTTTTAACCTAACTGGTTGGGTTATTAAATAAAAACCAATAAAGGTTAAAAGTAACCCAGCAAAGCACCAAATATTTAACCCAATTGGTTGAGTTATTAATAAATAACCTAATTAAGGTTAAAAATAACCCAACAAAGTACCAAATATTTTTAACTCAACCATTGGGTTAAATAAATAACTCAACATTTTTAGAGTGTATATAATGTGTCATTTTGTTTCATATTGTTATCAACCATGCTATACTATACACATTGAACCAAGTTAATGATGAGGAATTCTGCTATTATAGTTGTTAATAACCATGTTTACTGAAAGAAAAAGTAAAAACATTTGAATTTAAATGACATTTTTAACCCAACATTTGGGTTTGTCCATTTTTGACCCAAAGTTGGGTTTATGTTTTTAGAATTTATAGTTATCATTATTGTTTATGGTGTGTATTGGCTTTACTAATCTGACAGTATCCGATAAACCGAATGCTAAAGACAGAAACTAAATGTCTGAGGGATTCTCGTGTTGGGAAATGGATGTCTTTTATCCCTATTCTGCTGCTGGATAACTGAGAGAGAGAGAGAGAGAAAGAGAGAGAGAGAGAGAGAGAGAGAGAGAGAGAGAGAGAGAGAGAGAGAGAGAGAGAGCAGGATAAGCCAGAAGGGTCATAGGATAAGAGGTCTTCTCTGTTACCACAAATCCCAGATTACATCCGAATGGGACAATGCCATGGCTGGACACCGATCTGTCATGAGGACACTCCCACATGCTCACAGAGTTCTGTAACTCATCTGGTTTGTGTATGTACGAAAGCAAGCAAAGACTTTATTTAATTGAATCCCTCATTCGTTTGCTATTATCTGGGCCAGTGGAGTATTAGCAAGCCACTCCAGCTCTGCCAGACATGATATCTTAATTAGAACGTAAATCCCCGGCCTATAGGAGTCATCCAGCGTTCGGCATCAACCAGCTGAGAGGACAACAAAGCGAATGGCATTTCTTCCTTTTGTGTGTGTGTGTGTGTGTGAGAGAGCTCTGCCTAAAGGAAACCACTGTTTGACAGAAAGAATGTGGTTTCAAAAGGCTGCTGGCATGCAGCATGGAGTCAGTAATGGTGTGTATACTATTAAAAACAAAAACTTTATTTATATTTTTTGAATGTTTAAAGACATTTCTTATGCCTACTACAGGTTGCGTTTATTTGATCAAAATACAGCAGGAACAGTACTGTTAATTAAAAATAAATGTTTTATTTTAATTGGTTCAGTAATTTATTCCTGTAATGTCAGAGCTGTATTTTCAGCATCGCTCCATATTACTCCAGTCTTCTGTCATGTTCAGAAATCAATCTAATATACTGATTTTGTGCTGAATAATATTTTAACAAGACATTTTACAGGATTATGTGTTAAAGAAATTGTAAAAGCACTTGCTTGAAATCTGTTCACTTCTAAACATATTGCATCCTTGCTGAATGAAATGATCAATTTCTTTTGATAAAATCTTGCTGTCCCAAACCTTTGAAACAAATTGTACTGTGTGTCTTTAAATGTGCTGTGATGAAGTTCCCCTTTAAAGCCAATGCATCTTTAAACAGGAACTGTTTTTGCTCTTCAATGAAACAAAACTTTCCTGTTTCAGGTACATTTATGAAAACTCAATAATATATTGATATTAGTTCAAATTGTAAATTATCTATGACAGCAATGGCATGAAAACGGATGCAACTTGTGGAGTCCTAAAAATAATGACTGTGCAAAAATAAAAAGAGGCTAAAAAGTCAGGAGCAACTAGTCAGAGTTTTTAACGTTTTTTCAGGAATATTTGGACTATTTTGGACAAAAAAAGCTATTTGTCTTAAACTTTTGTGTTAGATGGACAGTTTTTTTCTATTTAAAAAAATCTAATGAATAAAATTCATTAATAATAAATTGAATTGAATTGAATAAAAGGTTTGGTTCCACATAATCTATTTGTGTTGGGAAAACATAGGAATTAAGTTGATGTTATTAGTTAATAAATATTAGTTCATAAATTAGTTAAAAATAAAGTTATTCGTTTTTTCCCACACAGATTTAAGTGTATTGAACATAAAACAATTAAGTTGTCCCAAAATAAAACTCAATAATTGTGTTGTTTGAAATGATCATTTTTATAGTATAAATGTAAATTCATTCCAACTCCTCAAACAAATGATCAGTCCAAATCACTCGAAAAAATTATGAAAAAAGTTTAAAAGTCTTTTTTATACGTCCGATATATTAAAAACAGCACACGTGTCCCATCGTGTTGCAGCTTCCTGCATTACTGTGTTAATATAACATTCTGACACCTGTTTTTATGTAGGCTATATGGAAAAAGCAGAAGCTTTCACATTCAAGAATTACAGGAATCATGTAAATAATATCATTTGTACATTGAGTACATTTTAAGAAGCAGTAGCCTGTCCGGAAAAAAAAAACATTAAACTGACGCCTTTGAGTTGCTAATAAAAAAAATCTTTTAAAAACTTGATCAATCTCAATCATCTTGACATTAACAAGCACTGTGGCAGAAAATGACCAATGGCAGACCGGTAAAAAAAAACGTTTTCCTTCCAAAAATAACTGCGTCGCGAAACGTACTGAAACAAACCATGCAAGAATTTAAATACTGGGGTACAAATGTGGCGGTTACAGGCCTTGGGCTTCAACTAGACCCCAGACCCCCCTTCCCCCACTTGCTACCACTCATTGTGACCTCTGACGCGAGCTTTGACATAAACGTCTCCACTTCGAATCAATGAAAGGCATACCTTTTGTCATTTTTGTAAAGTATCATTAACACTCGTGTTTAATATGTTTAGTCATTTATTGTTATTATATTTTCTGTACTGACTTCAGTCTTCATAAAACTATATAATAATAGTAGATGATGTATGTTATCATCAGGTAACTTTTACAGATGACACAGATTTTACAGGCTGTTATTTAAATGCAACGTATTCGCTTGGGTAAATTCATCTGGTAAATGCACACGTATCACTTTTTATAGGTAAGTGCAAATTATGCGTCATTTCTGTGCTGGTTAACAAAGTAGTTTTTAATGGGGTTGTAGCATGTCTGATTTGCGCTTGTGTGTTGTATCAGAGAAAAAGCAGATAACAGAACTCTTTGTATTGGCGTAACTCCTTATTTTTACTCATTCTCTCTATTTTTCCCTCCCAGTCGTTCAGGGATAGCGGTGTCAGGCATTACATTATGTGTGCAATCCTTATTATTCAGCTCGTGCGCGCGCATGGGCATGACGCGGACTTTCATTTCGCCACTAAAGCTTTGCAAAGAGTCTCATCGTTTTATTTGCAAAAGTACTACCGTGCATAAAGACTTAAAGTTTGCGAATATGGGGAAATTTGACAGTTTGACTGTCTGAATGTGAACTAACAGTTATTTTAAAGTAATGAACTTTTCTTTATGTCTTCGGGTGATATTATTAACATATACTATTAAGAGAAAATACCAGTTTACAGTTTGACTTACATTGCAGAATGTTTTACAGGACTCTGAATATTTTAGTATTTCATGGGGTATCTTGATTTTCTCCAAGTATGGAACTCGCAAATCCTTCCCACCTCCCTATTTTCCTGCTTGGCATTAAAATGTAATGGAGAGGATTAAATGGACCTTGGCTGTAATCGTCTTATTGTGTCTACTTCTCATTCTTATGACCAACTGTCACCTTATTTTCGTTTGTGGTTAACCTGTTTGGGCCTATGGATAACTGATTATCAATGTTGCCAAACACACGAAGATCCTCCGCCCTGAAGTAATAGGCTGGATTTTTGTGTGTGGTCTGTTTTTGTTTACAATCTGTCATCCTAACTGTACGCTATTGTATTCTGTGCAGAAATTTGAGGTATACAAAAATACTAAAAAAATTAACTCACTACAACGAATCACATTTAATGTTAACTAATGTTAAAATAATGTAGGTTAATTATTTAGAAATTAGCACAATATACTGACAAGTTTAATCTGTCTGAACATGCTGCAGGTTTTATAGGCTTTTACTGTAAGTTCCCTGTAGAATGTATATAATGCAAATGTTTGTTAATGGGTGTATTTAAAATATTATCATTCTGATTATCCTGTCGAAGAAACATTATAGAAAGAATAGAAGAGGTAAGGGATATAAGAATAGGTAAAAGAATAAATCCTCGCTTATCCCTGGTATAAAACATGCGAAAGACACTTTGAACTTATGTGAACAAAATAGCAGGTCACTTCAGACTTTACCCATTTCCTCAAGCGTGCACAAAACAATGAGAAAACAGTCATATTGAGTCGATATCATAGATGAAGATGTGATAACCCTTACCTAACATTTGTATGGCATATAAACATGGTTTTGAATTTTGATTATTTTTTCCTTTTCTTTTTTAGCCATCGTTTAAATTCTATACAGAAGTTATTCGTTTTAAGATACTCATGGGTAATTTACATGTATTTAATTTACCTGCAGGTAATTAAGTTTAAAATAACTTTTGAAAAGTCTAGCTTTAAATAGTCAGTCATTAATAATTATGTCTCCACCCTACTCTGTTTTTTTCAGTCAAATACTTACTAATGTCTTTCAACCCATAGTGTGCACTCTGTTTTAAAAGACACCCCTTCCCATCGTTTTATCGACGACTCGGAGGGGGTTGCTTCCAGATTTCCGCCAAATGACAACATTGCATTCAGCGTCTCTGAGCACAAACGTAAAGGTCAAAATGACGCTTTGACGTTTTCACTGAAAGGCGCTGTTGCGCGCTGGGTGGTGCTGAAATCTAGTGCAGCTTCACGCGTGATTGGCAAACCTGACAGTGATTGACGTGTGTCCATGGCAACCAGGCAGCCAATCTGACAAGTCCAATAGAATATCGGCAGCAGGGGCTAAATGTTCTTTTATTTTGCTCTTCAGAAAACACCTTGCTTTCCAGTTTTTATGCTCACACTAAATCAAAGACGAGATTTTGCCGTTCAGGCTGCTTGAGCCTGCCGCACGGCATCGCTCCTCGGCGCGTTTTATGACACAGCTGTTAACTTTTGCCGTTTTCTGACAGACAGGCTAAACAAAAAGAGGGGCGAGACAGACGAGGAGCTGCACCAGACAGGAGGACCAAAGGAGAGAAACATTACAGTCTCCATGTTCCAGCTGCCCATTTTGAATTTCAGCCCCCAGCAAGTCGCGGGGGTCTGTGAGACGCTCGAAGAGAGCGGAGACGTGGAGAGGCTCGGCCGCTTTCTTTGGTCACTCCCGGTGGCGCCGTCCGCCTGCGATGTGCTCAGTAAGAACGAGTCTGTCCTGCGCGCGCGCGCGGTCGTGGCCTTTCACGCGGGCAACTTCCGCGAGCTCTACCACATATTGGAGAACCACAAATTCACGAAGGACTCACACGCGAAGCTGCAGGCGCTCTGGCTTGAGGCGCACTACCAGGAGGCTGAGAAACTCCGTGGGCGTCCGTTGGGACCCGTGGACAAGTACCGTGTTCGAAAGAAGTTTCCACTGCCTCGGACGATATGGGACGGGGAACAGAAAACGCACTGCTTTAAGGAGAGAACGCGGCATCTGCTGAGAGAGTGGTACCTGCAGGACCCTTACCCAAATCCCAGCAAAAAAAGAGAGCTGGCGCAGGCAACTGGACTCACACCCACGCAAGTGGGCAACTGGTTTAAAAACCGGAGGCAAAGGGACCGGGCGGCAGCGGCCAAGAACAGGTACACACATCTCTACTACACTGTATAAAGGCAGCGCTTTTGTGATTAGACTATGTATTAACTGTTTAATAATAAAAAAGTCTAATTCATTCATGGCGTAATTTAACATAAAATAATGTGCAAATCGACTGCACTCATAAAATGACGGTTCTTTTCTGTGGGTCAGCCTGAGAACCTTTAAGATCCATGAAACCTGTCCAGTCGACAAAATGTTCTTTACAGTGGAAAAGGGTTCTTCAGATTTCTGAAAATGTTTTATAAGAAAAATTGTTATTTAAAGAATTCACTTAAACATTTTGAAAAAAAAAAACACTAAAAAGGCAAAAAAAAAAAAAAAAAAAAAAAAAAAAAAGTCCTTTTGGAGCTCTTATTTGTAGAAGTGTAAGCTAGTAGTGGGCAATGCTAGAATTCACCTTTTAAGAATTATTTATAGGGTATTTTAGACATCTGTTCTGATGTATGTTGTTTTATAGCAGAGTTATTTATGACACTAAAACTGTCTTATAAAATCGATTTAATAAACAAAAAATATAATAAATTTTGTCTGGATTAAGAAATACAAAAACTAAAATCATGCCGGTGCCCTAGTATTAAATGCCCTATTTTTGACTCAGCTCCTTTACCAAATTATTACATTTCTATGACCAAATAAAAATCTGTAAATCGTGGTTTGGTTTTTAAATCCTTCAACGTCTTTTTTATCCATTATTTCTGCACCAATATTTTTTGTTATTGCCGTAAGTAGACTATTTATGCTTATATATATATATATATATATATATATATATATATATATATATATATATATATATATATATATATACACACACACACACAAGTAATTTTATATAATACAAATGCATTTACAACCAGTAATATTTTCTATTGGTTTAAGAGGATATTATAATCGAACAAGCCTAATTATTGTTTCCCCACACCTAAAACATGTGTGTTTTAATATAATTCAATACCAACCCAAAATTAATTAATTTAAACAGATCGTCAGTGTGTATTTTGTACTAGTGTATAATAATCACTCCTCTGTCTCTAGTTAAAGCTATGAATGTCGATATATATTCATTGACTTTTTGTCTCGTTCCAACCCCGTAGGCTACAGCAGCAGGTTCTGTCCGGTGGCTCGGTCCGATCGCTGGGGGACGATGACACCACGGTAGACCGCCTAGGTCCCGCCTCAAGCCCAGAAGTCAGCCTCTCGAGCAAGGCCGCCACCTCCGCCATCTCCATCACCTCCAGCGACAGTGAATGTGACATCTAACGTGACAGGCTTCAAAAGAGCAAACCGAAGAACTGTAAGAGACAATCTCGCAACAAAACTTTAGTGCCTGCAACCGGCCCAAAGAGAGGCCAAAATGAAAGATGGAAAGAAAACCATCACACACTTTCATTTCCCATTCGTTGATTTGATCGAAATGGGCAGTGCTTCTCACGAAGACAGATAAAGGGAGTATTTGGGGGAATAAGCATCTGAGGGCCGAGCTTATTATTGTATGTGTGCGTACGTTATCATGAAAAGACTGAATAATGTTTTAATGTTTGTCTTTTTTAATATATAAATGATGTTTATTTGCTTATTTATAATATCACCGGCCCCTAGGCCTTTTATTTGTGTGCTTTTTATTATCATTTATGTTGTGCGTAATGCTGCGCGTCGTGAATTTCTGGGGGAAGGGAAGATAACCATGATTAATAAAATAAAAAATAAAATAAAATCACTGTTGAACTAAATAATGATCGTAAATTTTCAACGCTATTTTTTATTCACCACACAGACAAAATGAGTCAAACTGTGCCATGTAATATTTCAGGTTTATTTTAACGTGGCCCATGTGCCAACTCGAAATTAAACATATGCAGTTCAAAATGTGAATGTCATATGCTACAGAACAGATTTAGAACAGACGGGGATCAAAATATGTTGCATGTTTTAATGCCTCTCTGCGAGCTCAATCTCTCTCACACTCGAGCAGTAATTGGCTAAAATGCTTCGCGTGGTGTAATGCGCTCTGACAGCACAGGGTCAGCGAAAGGCCGAGGCGCTCTCCCGGATGTCAACACAAACCAAGCTGTGATCTGCTGTTTAAAGACAGGGATAGAACCAATACCTAACAAGCTTGATAAAAATAATGTAGTCTCTCAAAAGTGCTGCGCATTTCTGAAAATGTGTTCGGCTGTTTTTAATTTGATCGCAGGATTGTGTGTATTAATTTAATTGGTGATGCACACATTTATTTTGGTATTTAATACATTCGTGTATTTTATACTCGTTCAGATATATTTGCCTATATTTTGGTCAGATTTACATTTAAATAACTGATATTATCCGCCTTGTCAAATTAGTCATATTTGCATGTATATCTATATTTATATTTTGTTTATTTTTTTCTTGTGAAATTGGCCAGATTTGCACTAATCGACTGTTGGGATATTATAATATATATAAATTTTTTGACTAATGACAAATTTTCCGAACCACATATTTATTTTCAGAAACCACACACACACACACACACACACACACACACACACACACACACACACACACACACAAGAAAAAAAAACGGGGCACGTTTTAATTTTACAGCCTATCCTTTCAGAAATTTTCTTTGTTAAGTTGAATAATAAATGTTTGTAAATATTTCATTATATTTTAAAAGCACGGCCACACTTACTGCTCTAAACTATTTAAGGTTTTTATGTCGCAAATAAGAGAAGGGGCAGACGCAAAAACACAGAGCCTCTGTTTCCAAACTGCCTGAAGGGTCCGCGGTGCGCACCTGGGTTTAACCCGCGCCATTCATTAACGCTCCCAATAAAAAGCACAAGCTGTATTTTCAATCTTCATTCAAGCCGAACAACGGCGGGGCCAAACCAAGTGTTCCTTCCGAGAAAAAGGAGAAAATAGGAGCCAAAGTAAGGGAGGGGAAAGGGAGCACGGCTTTATTTAAACACTGGATACAGAATGGTGGAAAATTTCCGTTTCTTTTGAGCTCTGGGGAGTGCAGGGTGGGACGATGAAAAAGTCTTTTTAGCAGTCAATAAGGTTGTCAAATTGGTCAACGGTAATCAGCACTAATGACGAGTTGGAGAGGGCCGAGCTAACAAAGAAGCACCCCGCCTTCCCCTCCCAAAACCTCAGCATGAAAACTCTCTGCTGGGGTTGCCAGAGGTACAGAAATCCTAACTTTTTTTTCATTTGTGTGAGAGAGTGTGTGACGTTCTGGGACGTTCATTTCAGAAGTTCGCTGACTAGAACAATGGTCAAAATACTTAATTACATAGGTTATTAATAACGTTAGGTTTAGGGTTAACCAACCCTATAATAATAATAATAATAATAATAACAAAAAATAATTCTTTAAATATATAATTGTAGGTGCAACATTAAAGCATGAAGCAAAACAACTGAGTTAACCGGGGAGGTGAAAAGCAATTATTTATAGTCTATGTTTCTTTGCAAATAGACAAACCTATTTTCAGTAGCGTTTGTTTATGTCTTTGGTACAAATGTATCACTTAAAAATTTATATGTATTTATATACAGTATAAAGCTGCCTGTTCAGTGAGGAAGTGTCTGTCACTGGAAAATAATACAACTGTATTTTTACTTCAGATAATCCCGACAAAGGCTAATAAAGGGCTACATCTAAATTAGGTTTTTATTCAAGTCCAAAATATAATTTATAGCCACTGCAACTGCAATCAGTTTGTATCAGCAAAATTAATTTAGGTAAAATCCGGCAGAATTTTAGCTAAACATTTCAGCTGACTACTATCAAAAAAAAAAAAAAAAGAAATTAATAAATAAAATAAAATAAAAGGTTTTAACTATGTGTGCTCTTTAGTTTGTTTTTAATACAATCTGGGTCTTTGATTACAGCAATACTTTTCATCATATATGCGCAGATAATTACAGTCATAAATACGTAGATAAATATAAAAGTGTAAAACAAACATCATGCGGTTAATTAATCAGGGTTGACAACTTCATATGTTTCTAGAGCTTTTAGTTGCGACATCTGGTGGTCAAATGCGGCGTGGTCCACTCCATGACAGATTCACTGCCTACAACAACACTGTCTACAACAAAACGGCCTGGAAACAACGATTAAAAAACTGGTATTGTAAAAATGTGAAAAATAAAGGTTACTATTTATTCACCAGGCCCTTTCATCCAAAACTACATACAAATATGAAGTGATTTTTAAAGAGAAAAGTGTCTTAATACAACGTCTCCAATTCTCCTAGAAAGGTAATCTGGGCAAGTCTGTAAATTGGGGTGAAGAATTTACGAAAGAGTTAATAAATTTTGCTGCTTAGTTTATAGGATTATTCGCTATTTGAAGTACAAAAATGCTGTGAAGGTACATGGACATCAACACAGAGTGTAGATTTCACTGAAATCTAAACAATCACTAAAATGCGTTTCAGTCTGTAACTAAATTGTTTTCAGTGATGCTCCGTTCAGCACCGTGGACAGCTACAGATCGCCCCTCTCCCGCAATTAACACTCATATATAAAGCGTTACTATATTGTATTTATTTGTCTTTTAAATCACTTTTATAACCAAAGCGTCAGTAATCATATTTCAAACCTACTTGATGGTTTTAACTAAACATAAAGGGAAGTTTTACACAAAAAACTGGCATCATTATAAGCATGACCATCTTACCTCGGCGAAACACAGAAGGACCACTAATCTTAGATAAAATAAATGCTGAGAACATTTGTAAACAAATATTTCGCTAACAAATCTTTGCTACAGCATAGGCCTGCTGTAGGTTATTAAATTTAGTGAACTGATGAATTGTAATAAATAATGCAGTAGGCTTATACTTTAGTATTTACTACAGTAAACTGTGGTGTATTGTATACATTGAGAATTGAGCAAGCTGTAGAAAACTTTGGGGAATGGCCTAGTTAAAAAAGCTACTATTTATTACTATTTACTGCAGCACTACTATTAGTTAAATTAGTAAATATATTATACCTATATTTACTATGAATTACTAAAATAGCTATTTTCTTCATGTGGGTTGGTGTAATCTTTACAAAGAAATAAAAAATCTGAGTGTGCTGTGGTCTAATTTTGGCAAAACGCAAAACTGTCAGCTTTAAATGGATAGTTCACCCAAAATGAAAATGTTCTCTCTCTCTCTCTCTCTCTCTCTCTCTCTCTCTCTCTCTCTCTCTCTCTCTCCCTCTCTCTCTCTCTCTCTCTCTCTCTCTCTCTCTCTCTCTCTCTCTCTCTCTCTCTCTCTCTCTCTCTCTCTCTCTCTCTCGAGTGGGTCCAAACCTTTATGAATTTCTTCTGTCGAACCCAAAATATATTTTAAAGAAAGCTGAAAACCTGTAACCCCCAACACCCATAGGAAAAACAAATACTAGCAAAAGTCGCTACATGTGTCCAGTTTTCTGTGAAGCGAGAGTAAATGATGACAGACATGCCACTTTTGGTTAAACTATTATTTTAACAAGGACCGGAAACTTCTTAAAGAAAACGAACTCAACTAGAAAAACAGAAAACGATTGAGGCAATAATTAGAGATAAGTACATATCATTTTGTCGTCACTTGAAGAAAAATGAAGCAGACGAAAAAGTAAAATAAGAGCTGTCAGAAGAAAACTAGCCTGAGTGTTATTGAAAAGCGATAGTGGGCCAGTAATTGTGATCAATATTACCATTTAACGTTTTGAGTTTTGACAGCCTCTCGATATTAGAGAGTTACTTGAACAAGATTCACCTTCAGCATTTTATGCTTCACGTGACCCTTCATATTACCTGATGTCTGATCGTGGGCCCATCAAAATACCCACAAAACATCCACTCGAATTCAGAGCGCGTGCACGCGGCAGGAAGTAGTTCACAAGGGTGGGACGGTCTTTAACCCACACTCGATCCACACAACATCGGTAAGGATGTATTTGCTCTATCACTCTATCAATTTTACGAGTTCACTTGCTTCATAATGACAAAGAAAACTTTAGCAAGTTTTAAAAATAAAATTAAAATGTATTTTTCACTGTATTACTACATAGCCTATGATTAGTGTAAAACGTAAATTGTAGCACATTGTAACTTATATGGTCGACGGCGCAGTTACCACAAACAGTGGTCAGACAGATACTGAAGTGAATATTATATTAAATGGTGACGATGACTCTATTCTTGCCATTTATTCTTCTAGAAAATGTTTTCTAATTTAAGGTTGGCTAACCACGTTGAGATGAGATCAGTCATTGAAATGCTCAAATAGATATATTATCATTATTAATAGATGATTAGCGGAATAACTAATTCATTTTTCTTTTGGACGAGTAGAGGTGTGTGTGTGTGTGTGTGTGTGTGCAATGTTTTTAGAATGCAATACATCCTTTAGTCGCTAGGAGGAGACAACCTGCTATTTATGAAAATCATTATTTTCCCATAGTTTTTTCCCCTTTTGTCATTGTAAAAAATATCTAACATTCCATTAATTTTATTTATAAAGGCCTTAAGTTGTATTTGTTCTTATTATCTTTCTTACTATCTTTAAATGTTTCAATATCTGATAAAATAGGCGTCCATAAATTTTCATAAGGCATATAAAATGGTGAAGTTTAACCCAAACTGAAACCCTCAAATTTATGTTAATTCATTCATTCATTCATTTTCTTTTCAGCTCAGTCCCTTTATTAATCAGGAGTTGCCACAGGAATGAACCGCCAACTTATCCAGCAAATGTTTTATATAGCAGCGGATGCCCTTCCAGCTGCAACCCATCATTGGGAAACACCCATACACTCACATTCACACAGATACACTATGGCCAATTTAGCTTACCCAAGTCACCTATCTTTGGACTTGTGGGGGAAACCGGCAGACTCCACACAGTAATGTCAACTAACCCAGCCGGGACTCAAACTAGCGACCTTCTTGCTGTGAGGCGATTGTGCTACCCACTGCGCCACCGTAACTCAAATGTAAGTTTAAAATATAAATTAAAATTAAAAAATAAATTTAAGTCAAATTAAAACAAGAATTATTTTGTAAAACATCACATCTGTTACCACAATAAGCAGGATTTATTAATGATTCTTACACATTGGGTTGTTTAATTGTCTTTAATTGGTGATTTCATTAGTAGGTCTACCATGTGCAAAAAGTTATAAAGATATAGATCAGTAATACACTGTTTTCACCTACTTGTCTAGACTTCACTCATTCCCGCTTTATGTGATGCTCAACATTGCCACCAGAGGGCAGAAGAGACACTGTGGTAAGTAAACTTGCAGCCACACTAATTATTCTACTTGTCAGCTATCCTAATGAGACTATTAAGATAACGAGTCAAGACCACAAAGTCAACGTGTTAGCAAAACAAAATGTCTACGATTGACAAATTAAAAAAAAAATGGTTTTATCAGAAAATACGATCTTTGAAATAAGGTATTTAAAGCTATTGACACTTAATTTAATGCATTATTGGATAGTAAAAATCAAAGTTAAATAACTAGTCAAATAATCAAAATCAAAAGGTGTAGAAAAATTGTTCAAAGAGAAGAAAAAGATGAGAATAGCTCTTTTATGATTCCCGCAGCTGGACATTTTCTGTAGTCAGTCCAGTTCTCCTGCTGATATCTGGACTTTACTGGAATTTCAAAATCAATGTGAATCTAGATCAGTGTGATCCAGAGACAAAACTGCCCCTGGAATCTCGGTCAGAGAAACCTGGGATAAACTACAAGATGAATGTGTGTGTGAAGGTATCAGACTACATCACACGGATCTCATTGTAATAATTATACCTCAAAAGCAGAATGCTCCAAGTCCCAATGAAAAACAGGAAACGATCATATTTCTGTTTTCATTTCCTGAGTTTTTTCTTTAATGGAGCCATCTAGAGTTTTATCCTGTTCTCTGTCTGCCTCTCTGGGGAGTGAAACTTGGCTTAATTCTTCCAAGCCCGAAAGAGCTGCCAAAATGAATTATATTTTTTGATTCTTTTGACTGACATTTTTCCAAGACGTTTCTTTTAAATGCAAAAAAAATTACCTAACAGTATGAGTTTATAAGTACAGATGCAGGCTTTAAATGTGTATTTTTACTTGGAAATATGCTATGAAAAACTGACAGTAGTAAAAAAAAACATTGTTTAATTGAATGGTTTAAGCAAGGGTGTAGAATTAGCATGGATGGAGGGCACGTGTCCCCACCAATATCCACAAATTATTAAAATGTCTCCACCAATAACTGAATGCTTTGTGGAAATTTACCAGTCTGGCTTATTGTGCCAGGTGAGACATAGACATAAGCAGTCACTTGAAGTCAAGTTCGCTATAAGTTCACCATAATAGTAATCATGGATGCACAATTAATACAAATTTGTTTTGATTTTGGCCTCCACAACGATTATGAAGAAACAATAATCGAGGTAAAAGGGTTATTGTGTCATATGCCTCCTCCTTTCCAGAAGTTGCATTCATTCCTTGTCACAGTAAAATCATTTTAAATGACTTTTGCACCATGAGACATGCTTGATTTAATGTTGTTTTTATTACTAATTGTATTTGACTTATTTATTTATTAAAGTCTTTATTTAAACTGCGAAATAGAACATGTGCTGTTCTGTTTGCACGCTCAGAGAAGTCATAAAGTGCATAAATGGCAATAATATACTTGCAAAAATGTGTTCAGACACGGTGGTAAGGGATTATGCACAAATAAGCCCTCAGTAAACTCAAGTTTTACATTTAAATTTTAGAAATGAAAGGGGGGGGGGGGGGGTTCCCACCAATATCAAAAGCAAATCTACGCCCTTGGATTTAAGCATTTTCATTTTAATTAATTATTTGTTAATATTATTATTAATTGTTCCAATGCTTTGCTTAATCGCAAAGATGTAATAAAAACAGACATTAGTTTTAAAAGACAGAATTATTTCCATATCTTAATTAAGCTTTCAATAACGTTTCTCATTTATTCGTTTTCCTTAATCCCTAATTTAAAAGGGATCGCCACAGCGGAATGAACCGGCAACTATTGCAGCATATGTTTTACTCAGCAGATGCTCTTCCTAAATTACTTTTCTAATTTGATTTATGTAATAAATGTATTAGTTATGAGTAGGGCCAGACAGAATCTGCAGACATTTTTTGCTATTTCTGCTGATAATTGTGTAGAAAATCTGCAGATTTATGCTGAATGATTTTAGAAGTATCATAACTAAAAACTTAATTTATGAATAAAAACAATACATTTTTAACTTTAATGTTTACAATGCAAATCCGATTAGATTGCCTTAATTGATAAACAAAGCAAGTCTCTCATATAATAGATCTACTAAAAGACAGAAAATATTACTTTACAAACTGTATTGTAAATGAATCAAAATGAACATTTGAATATTACTATTATTATATCACAATAAAATTAGTGAAATTAATTTAAAAACTGAATAAATATAAATTCACACACACAAGTAAATACATGGACTCAATGATGGGCTAAAAATCTGCGGAAATCTGCAGATTTCTTCACAAGCAGATTCTGTGTTGGCCTATGAGTATGATAGTCATCAATGACTATCATAGTTATACTTTGTAATAAATATTATTTATTTAAAAAACCCGTTTCGCACATTATTTATCTGAAGATGATATGAAAAACTGACATTATTTATTCATTTTTTTTAATGATCAGAATTTTTCCATGATTGGCTGAATTAAGCTATAATTGTGTACCATTTTATGTCATGTCTATATGTTCATTTTATTTACTTATTTAGCTAGCAATCTGAAGAAAATAACATGTTAGGTAAAATTGTAAGACAGAACAAAATATATTCCCACATACACTACAGGTCAAAAGTTTGGGATCATTTTTATTTTAATATTTTCATGTTTTTTTTAAGAAGTTCTGTTCATCAAGACGACATTTATTACTGCTTTCTTATTGTATGCATTGTATGTAGTTTCAAATGAAATTATTACCCCAGTCATTATTGCTTTTGTTACTATTACCATTAAAATAATAATAATAATAATAATAATAATAATAATAATAATAATAATAATAATAATAATAATAATAATAATAATTTATTAGATTTGGAATAATTTATTATAATAAATATTAGAGTGATTTCTGAAGGAACATTTCACAATTTTACAATGTTTACTGTATTTTTGATGAAATAAATGCAGCCTTGGTCAGCAGGATAAGCTTATTTTAAAACATTTAAAAATCCTACTGACCCCAAACTTTTGACTGGGAGTCTACATTCCATACATTTACTACAGTATGAGGCTTATCTCATCTACAAAATATGTGTGTGTCCTGATAAAGTGTTGCAAGTGAGAAACGGCTGCTTCGGTTTCAGTGACCTTCAGAAAAAGTGGATTTCAAAACTGATGTATCGCCCATATCCCTTTTCCACAAACATATGTTAGTCTTTGTCGGGGGTCTGGCTGGTTGGAGTGTTGTCAGCTCCATGCATCATTGGTAACAGAATCCCCCTCTTCAGGCTCTCTTGAGACTCCCTTTAAAAGCTCCTTCAGTGCCTCTCCCTCCCCCAAAACCCATTTAAGGGTCAGTTTCCAGAGAGTTCTGGATGAGTGACTACCTGTTCAGGTGAAGATACCTGACCACAGATCCTTTAGTGCGTGAGATTGACTGTGACATGATGCAGGTTTGCCACTAGAAGTATTAGCTGGCGTTTTGTCTGTGCCAGAGAATATACACCTATTCTGTCATCATAATCTGATCAATACTGATTAATACGGTTTCCATTTGGATACATTATTTAAACATGGCCCCAGTCAACTCTAATAGATCCAGAGAAGAGAACACGGAAATAGGGTGTAGTGATAATTGAATTTATCACAAATATTAACATCAATATTTTGGTATTATTATTGATATTTTAGCCTCACATGTGGCACTAATTATTATGTAGTGATAATTCATTCATTTATTTTGCTTCGGCTTAGTCCCTTTATTCATCAGGGGTCACCACAGTGGAATGAATCCCCTAATGATAATTGACTCTATCACAAATATTAATATCTAGTGATAATTACATTTATCACTAGGGTAGTATAGAAATGCATTTTTTAACCCCTTATTTCATGTAATATTTACCTCAAACAGACATTTGATATGAGCTGTGTAATTTGAGAATCCTTTTTTTATAAAAAAAAATTATAATCCAAAAATAATAATCAACAATTGAGGTATGCCATTTCAAAACATACTTTGGGGGAATCTCCTCATCCACTACTAGCTGTTTAGGTAATAATTTTGTAATTGAAATAAATTTGAGATGTCTCATTTTAGTGTCTGCATCATATTAAATTTACAATGGTGATTTTACATAAAAAGCGTATTAAATCTAAGTATAATTTTTGTGAAAATATAGGTGAAAACATGTTTTATTGACATTTAGTGTAACAAATATATCGAGCTAAAAATTAAACATATTTTTGCCTCACACCAAAATATTCCCATTCTTACCTTACATCATTACATTGCTGCTTGTTTAAACATCTTATTTAAAATGAACTGAAACAACACAATACTTAATATTTTGGGACAACCTAATTGTTTTATGTTCATTTCACTTAAATTTGTAAAAATGATTAAGTTAACTTAATTGATTTGTGTTGGGATAACATGAAGGAATTTTGTGGAACCCAGCATTTTTACAGTGTACATGTAAGATACCTGTTGGCTAAAATATATGAAAGAATAATGATAATACAAATTTTGTAGCCTATTAAAGAAATAAATAAGTTGGTAAATACATTGAAAAATAGTGTCAAAGTATTTACATTGTAAAAAAATGTATGACAAAAAGTCAAGACAAATGTTTTTATGTTGATTTAACTTCATTTAAGTGAATTGGGTTTCAACAAAATGTTTTAAGTTTGGCAAAATTTTAACTTAATATTTTTAGTCAATTAAATTAATGTAAGTGGAGATGACTAGAAAAGTTTATTTGATTCAACTAAAAAAATTAAGGCAGCAATAATTTTTTGACAGTGACCATAAGCATTTTGGGGCTCTGTTGTGATTCTTAAATAGAGTATTTCAATATATGATGAAATGATTCTTGTTGTAAATAAGCCTGACAAGCTTTTTTGACATCATCATTTTCTGTTAATCATGATAAAACGTTATTCATTGTTACTCATTTTTTTCTCAAACAGAATTAAAATAAAAAATATTGGGTCATACACTAAAAAAATGACGTTTGCTTTGTTCAAACTACTAATTTAAAATGATCTTAAACAACAATTCTTGAGGTTTGTTTGGGGGACAACTTAATTGTTTTACATTCAGTCCACTTAAATTTGTAAAAATGATTAAGTTAACTTTATTGATTTGTGTTGGGATAATATGAAGGAATTTTATGGAACCGAGCTTTTTTTTTACAGTGTAAAAGTAAGTTACCTCTAGGCTAAATTATATGAAAGAATAATGATAATACAGGTTTTAGTCTACTGAAAAAGATACAAGTTTGGTAAATATTAGTGGTTTTAAAAATAGTGTCAAAGTATATAAAATGACCATAGCATTTTGAAGCACCACTGTGATTCCTAAATAGAGTCGTTCAATATATGATGAAAGGATTCTTGTTGTAAATAAGCCTGACAAGCTTTTTTGGCATCATCATTTTCTGTTGATCATGATAAAATGCTACTCATTATTATTTTTTGCTCAGAAACAAAATTAAAATAAAAAATATTGGGTCATACACTAAAAAATGATGTTTGCTTTTTGTTCAAACTACTTAATTAAAAAGGTCTGAAACAACAATTTTTGAGGTTTGTTTGGGAAACAACTTTTGTTTTATGTTCAATCCACTTAAATTTGTAAAAATGATTAAGTTAACTTAATTGATTTGTGTTGGGATAAAATGAAGGAAGCCTACTGAAAAGTACACAAGTTGGTAAATGCTAGTGGTAGAAGTATATAGATTTAAAATAATTGTTTTATGTTCAGTCCACTTAAATTTGTAAAAACTAATAAGTTAGCTTAATTCCTTAATGTTTCTCCAACACAACTCGATTGTGTGTAACCCAGCATTTTTACAGTGTTTGGGCAAACCTGAAAATCGGTTAATTTATTTAATTTTTTTAACCCAGCAGTTGAGTTTGTCCATATTTGCCCAACCAAGCCTTTTATTGAATGTAATGTGCACATTTAAAAAATTAAAGCTGCATTACACTTATTTTTGCTTAAATACCTCCTTTGAATCATCTTTCTTAACTATATGCAGTATTTTGCTTTTGTTTTAATGAGAGTTTTTCATTTGATTAAGACTCTTCAGTGTGAAGAATTAAATATGTTTAATGTTTAATGATGGTTGATCATCAGCAAATCTTTTAGTTTAAACTTTCACTCTGCCACAGCCGGCCACATCAACAGCACAAATATCTAAAGAAACCTTGTGTCTCTATTTTTTTATATATCATTATGAAGAAAGCAGATGTAAGGAATGTTTATATGTGCAAAATATCACTACTGTTGATTAAAAACACAGCTGCCATTCATGCTCAGCATTGACTTTTATAGGTTGAAAAAAATAGTATGGGCTTTTGAATTTATATCAGGCACTATAGATCATATTTATTACCAATTGTAAAGATATCTTTTTAAAATTGCTTTGTTAATTTTGTTCAAATTGATATTGAATTTTAAGAATGATATAAAAAGATAAGATTATATAAGATACGATAAGAATTTAAATCTCTAGATGGATGGATGGATGGATGGATGGATGGATGGATGGATGGATGGATGGATGGATAGATAGATAGATAGATAGATAGATAGATAGATAGATAGATAGATAGATAGATAGATAGATAGATAGATAGATAGATAGATAGATAGATAGATAGATAGATTGATTGATTGATTGATTGATTAATTAATTGGTTTGATCGAACCCTGAGGTAAATGTGAGTTATGCAGCCCCCTGTGGCTCGAGGCTGGTAGGGTGTCCCCCTCATTCCTGCAATCAAGCCCTTCTACACCCGGAGACTGTTTCTAATTAGGGCCCGGAAACCCTCTGCGCTCTCTGTTCACAACCGTTTACACTGACACGAGACCATAGCGAGGTGAGAGAGAGACAGACAGAAAGAGCTGAACGTTCTAGAAACTTTATATTTGACGAAAATGTACTGTCATAATTCATATTCTGTGTTAAAACAAATGTTCGACAAAAGTAGATATTTATTTACGGTGCAAGTTTTTCACTTGTTGAATTTTTTATTTGTTCGGCAGTGTAGATAGTTAAAGGAACAAAAGTTTACATTTGCTTTGATAGTGTTTTGTTGTGATTTGGGTGGACTAAGAGGATTTAGAGCGGGCCTGGCGAATCGTGTCAGTTTTCAGTGGCCCAGAACTGACAGAACAAACAAGTGATAAAACTCCCCTTGTCTGACTCTTTGCTAATTAACTCGACCGGTCAGTGTAATGAACCAATAGCCTAAATCTTTATCAAACTTAAAGTGCTTAAAGTGACTCGGTTAGTGCTTTTTCTTAACATTTTAACGGTCAAAAAGTCAAGCTCGGCCCTGCGCTCAGCCTGGCGCCTCTTGGCGTGTCTGCCCTCAGCATAAGGGCCAATTTTTCTTATTGACATTTTAGGTGTTCTCATTTTTCACGCGCTCATGCCCTCTTCCTGTTCGGACATGTCACGTGGATTGAGATATTTTATTATTTTTGAGGTTTTGTGTTTATTTATTGTATTTTTTTTATTTATTATTTTGATTAACAGCTTCCATGTCAAAGATAAACGCTCAGAACGCTGATGATGCAACAGGTTAACGTTTTAATTGGTGTTTTTCTTTTTCTTTTCAACTGATGTTTTTAAAAACTACAATTGTAGTGTAAACATATTATATATGTAAACTGAATATCAAGAAAGAACCTTTGATTCCACTTTGGTGTTTAGTTGAGACGTTTAAAAAGATTTTCTCATTAAAATCTCTGCTCCTCGCCCTGTCCAGTCAAGAACAATTTATATAAATTAATCTTTGTGTAAAACATCATAAATTATTAAAATGTTTTTCAATGCACCCATCAATACTGTGAATTTTCTTAAATATTGGCCTTAATGGTTTAACAAAATTTACGCACTTGTCCAGTAAACTCAAAGCTCCCAAAACTCACAAGCTCTTTTGATTTTCCTCGCTTTTCTAATGATATGCAACAGAATTGTTTTTCTTTCAGTAAACGTCCTCTGCGTCAGAAGTATATGCTGTAATGGGCATTAAGTCTTCTCGCTTAACCGTGAATAAGGCGTCCTAAGATCCTAAATCCACAAGGCTGGATGTTAGAGATCCTAATAGTGAATCCTGGACCTGATGCGGATGCCCTTGCATGCCGTGTAGCGGGTGCGGCGCACCGAGGCCGGGCATTGGATATGCGGGAGCCCCGGGATTGTTCATGTTGCCTTGCAGGAGAAGCACGGAGCTGTGCTCGGGGCTCTGCGGCGGAGAAAATTCATCCTCCGAGCTCGACATCAGCGACTTCACTCCGTCGAGCGGAGACCGCTGGCTCTGCTTTCCTCCGACACCGTTGTTCTCGCCGTTTTCTCTGTTGGATGATTATATTTGTAACATATTAGTCTGTGTAATTATATGCTATAGGCCTTGAATTAGGCTACATATAGTAGCATATTATATAATAATTAACTGTATAGTGTTATTCAAAACAATAGATTAATCTTATAATTATTATTACACAATTTAAAGAATCTTTGATGGTTTGTGTTTCTAACAGGAACAAATTGCCAGTGCTTTGTATTTAACATGACATAAGATAACTGTCATGTCACCACAGATTTACTGCAGGCAAACTCCAGCCTCTTTTAGTCTTGAGACGGTTTTAGAGAATATAATTACAAACAAAGTAAAACAATACTATTTATTTTAATCCAACATTTAAAAATCTGTAATTACTTAGGCCTAACAAATAAATTCTCATTGCAATAAAATAAATCTTCTGTCCTTTCAGTCGAAAGAATTTTTTTTATTCGAGTTATTTTTTATTAATTTTTTAAAATCGAGCTATGTTTCAAGAAATTAAAGTAAATATCGATACAAATGTTATGTATTAAAGTAGTCTATTTAGTGCTGAATTTGTGTGACCATAGTGACTGTAAATTCTTACGGTTTCTCTATATATTTTGCATAGGCTATTTTTAAAAACTGTAATTGCTGCAACTCAAGAACAATAGTAGGCTATATTTTATTTATTTATTTTTTTTAATAAAATTGTTGCTTGCTATGTCTAATAAAGATCTCACCTTTCTTTTGCCTCGGCTGCCCGGTCTCTCTGTCTCCTGTTTTTAAACCAGTTGCTGACCTGTGTAGTGGTCAGTCCTGTTGCCTCTGCCAGCTCTCGCTTCTCCCGTGGAGATGGATAAGGGTTGTGCGTGTACCAGTCACGTAGCACGCTCCGAGACTTTTCCTTAAAGCAATAACTGGTCTCCTCGCCGTCCCAGATAGTACGGGGCAAAGGGAATTTCCTGCGCACACGGTATTTGCCCACAGCGCCTAGCGGGCGGCCCCGCAACTTTTCTGCCTCAACATAGTGCGCCTTCAGCCACAGCTGCTGCATCTTCGGGTGGTTGTGCGTGGAGAACTGGTGGCTCTCCAAGATCTTGTAGAGCTCACGGAAGTTTCCCCGGTGGAAGGCCACCACAGCCTTCGCTTTGAGCACGGATTCGTTCTTGTGGAGGTGGTCGCAGGCTGGCAGGGACCAAAGGAAACGTCCGAGCCTCTCCAGGTTCCCACCCTGCTGCAGCACCTCGCAGACGCACGCGACCTGCTCCTGCGTAAAGCCGAAAGAGGGCAAGATTGACATGGCGCCCCTATGCAATTCACCCCGTAATGTACTGCTAATCCCTGGCTCTGTGGGTATTCCTCTCAAATTAGTCCTAGGACAAAAATCCCCGTGCCGGATTGATCTGTGGCGCAATCCAGTTTTGATAACCGATTGTATGACACCCCCTGTCACCCTCCCGGTTTGCACACGTGAGATTCGGATGCGGTTTTTCTGTATGGATATTTGACAGAGAAAGCCAGCACAGCGTCATTCTGTGATTAGCTCGCCCCGGTCTGTTCTGGAACCGGCTAGCAGAGCAGAACTGCATCTACAGATCCGTTCCGTTTCCTCCCCGGAGGGCGGACGTCAAGGCCTGAAACTGGAGACCTTGACTGCACGCACACACACATAGACACATAAACACGCACATTCTCACTTACACTACCGTTGATAGGCTACTAATCATTTATTAAATTACCACAAGCACCCCCAATGCCTTTGTTTTTTGACATAAGTTACTACAGTTGTTTTCAGTATTTTCTATTTCAATAAATAACAATTATATAACTTATGCTATAATATACCAAAAAACAAAAATAGCTAATGTAAAACATGATTATTCATGATTAAAAATTATTAAAACATCTTGTACGTAAATTGTGAACATATTCTAATAAATTATTCATGCCTACGTTTTACAGATTAATTCTTTATAATAATTAATAAATATTTTACATGAGTTTATAAAAAATATACGTTCTCAAAAATTCAGTTTGAAGAACATTTAAAAACCCGCATAAAATGTGTTTGTGTTTTCCTATAGATGTTAAAAGTTTTTAATGGAAGCGTCAATTAAAAGCAAAAATTTAATTATTTTTATGAACTTTGCGTCTGAAATACAGTATGGATTTCCTTTGAGGACTTTAATATGAACTTGAAGTCATTGGCCTGGAAAAAGAAAAAGAATAACCTACCGCCTACAACGAGTTATTTATTTAATGATTCTTTTGAAGACTGTGTGCTTGAACGACCCAAAGCCGAATTTTGAACTGAAGAATTCAATGAAACAACAGTAACTTTTTAAGAAACTCTAGAAGCTATTGCTATGGCTATTCTTCAGATTATTTTTACTGCATCTACAATCCATCTAAGAATCTTTGAGTGTTTATATTTTTACTTTCTATTTATTTCATTTGGTTGAAAAAGCACAATAACTGTCGTTTGGCTTGTGTGCTTTTGTAAGGTGGGCCTGAAACACTAAACCGATCCATTAGCGAATAACTTGTGAGCTTGACGAGCTCTTAGTCTCTCGGTCACAGCTCTTTATCTCTGAAGATATCCGTAACATGACACCGGGAAATCCAGCTGGCCCGCTTGAGGTTTTTTTTTTTTCTTTCTTCAATTTTGAATATTTTTTTCCCCTGAATATTTCAAGATGGTGTGAGGATTTTACAATAAAATGAAAATTCCCTAATGCCAATTAGTTTCGGTGTAATCTTTAATAGTCCTCCTTAACACCTGTGAAAACAATCAGTCATGTTCAGTCAAACAGGGGGCATTTGTCTGCTCCCCTCTCTTTTTATTAATGGTTTAATAATGCCATCGAACAGACACGCACTCATTCACTCAGACACACAACTCGTTCAAACTACTAATTTAAAATGAGCTGAAACAACACAATTCTTGAGATTTCATTGGAAAAACTTAATTTTTTTATGTTCAATTCACATAAATTTGTTAAAAGTGTTAAGTTAACTTAATCAATTTGTGTTGGGACAACGTGATGATAAATGAATGATTTATGTGGAACCCTGCATTTTTTACAGTATAGTTTACGCACCAAGCAGATGTTATCTAGATTAAATATCAGAAATTGTAAATATAAGCTTCATATTGCATATTTACACATATTGCATCTTTCTAACACAGTTTGCATTTGAAAGCGCCAACAATTAATATAACAACTTATCAATTATCAATTAGAATCATTTGTAAAAAAATATCATGCGGGCCAATTTCTTTCATATACCAATATACTAACTCGGTACAAATTAGGGCATATTTGAACTTTTCTAACAAGTTTGTACACTAAAACCGGTTTTAGACTGTTCCAAACAGTACGTGGGTCGATGCTGCTCGGGTTACGGTAGAACGTCCAGTAAAATGCACCCCTTCCAACCCACAGCAGATCCTTTACCAGCCCCCAGCATGAACGGCGACGTGCCCGCTCTCAGATCATGATCATTTCAAGATGTTATGGACCAACAGAAAGCGCGCGCGCGCGCTTTTACACACACACACTTACACGCGGCGCGGCCCCGACTCTTTCAATAAGCATTGATGGTGGACACACACACACACACACACACACACACAATCCTAATACGTGCAGCATAAATGTCACCATATTTCATGTTTAGTAGTCCGTGCTCCACCACTGTGAAGGTGTAAACAGTTTTCTTTTGACTGAGTGTGTGTTTATGAGTTTTCTGTGAGGTGTAAATGAAAGACTGAGTGAAGGAGAATCCACCGCTAATTAGACGCGCTGTTGCAGCCGCTTTGGGAAAAACAATTAGTCGACATAATACCACTTTTAAACAGCACTGAGATTATTATAGTTTTAATGTTTAAATAACTTTAAACAGCATTTTTTCCAACAACCATCAAGACACAATGTAGCATTCTTCGATATATTTTATTTGTTTTGTTTATTTTTTGGGCCTGTATTAGATGCAGTGGAGCAACAGTTTAAACCGAATGGGTCATGCGATTAGATGTCATACAGTCATTCAATTTGTTAAAATCTTTTTTTCATGCACTATACGGACACAATAAAATAGCATAAATTTATCTTTCCAATTTAATTTTTGTACGTACGTATTAATGTTTAATGTTTAATGTTATAGCGCAACGTTGGGTGGGTCAAATATGGTCAAACCAAACATTGGGTTAATTTTGTACATTAAATGTAGGTTATATTTTTTGGTCCCAACTGCTGGGTTATTTAATACAAATCAGCATCAGTTACAGCGTCCAATGATAAATGCACTTTATCGACCACGAATTTAATAACATGCTGCTTTTGGACGACCCAATGTCAGAACATTTAAAACAGAGTAAAAATATAATGTTTAGTGGATTGAAACAGAGACAATGATTGCTGCATTGATGATAACATTTTTATAAGGCATTAATGAGTTTTGTTACTTGTTTTGTGCAAAAAATAATTGTAGTTTTAACAGATTCTTTAATCTGGATATGAGAGAACATGCCAGATAAACATTGTATTGGTTGACTTCTAAATAGTATAATACTATAAAGAAAATAACATATATTCATCAAACCTGTTGTGCGAATTGTTTTATAATTGTTACTTAAATTGTCTAGACTATAGAGGTGCCCAAACTTTTTCTTATAAAGGGCCAAAAACCAAAGTTGATTGAGGGCTGTGGACCAAAAACATAAACAATCCCATTTGTAACACAATAAAGATCTGCTTCACAATTCACTAGTCGAGCTGCTCCTGTCTTTGCCTTGATTTGCTCGCCGAGAGATGGGCAAACCAAAAGTTACCAAAAGCGGGCCCTGCTTTGGGCACCTCTGGTCTAACTCTCTCGACTCAGAATGTCATATTTATCACTGCAGAAAGAGGGCGCCAGCGATATCGATCTGATTTTGCCACAGATGGCCAAATGAATCTTATTTTAACAAATCTCCTCTGTTAAATATTTATGATCTCTGTTGTATGCACTTTATTAAAAATACTTTTGAGTCAATTCTGCCCTGTTGAGTTTACAGAGCAGATAAGATTTCAGCTCACAATCCGTAACAATAGGGTAAAAATGGCATTAAATTCATTCAAGAATAATGCATTTACTTCAATCGTAAACACTGAGTTCTGTGGGCGGACAGAAGTAATGGAAAAACAGTTGTGCTCTCTCCCTCTGTGGTCCGATTTCACCACTGGGCATAGATTAACCTTTGTGTGCTTGTGTGTGTGTTTCACCAAGAGTCTTATTTGGCTTGTTTTCTTCACTATTGACTGTTGACTTTGACTATTTTGAATTTTCTTATTTAAATAATAGTAAGTACCACCTAAATCTGCAGAAACATTTCAAAATTCACTCATCTACTTTCCTCTCTCTCTCTCTCTCTCTCTCTCTCTCTCTCTCTCTCTCTCTCTCTCTCTCTCTCTCTCTCTCTCTCTCTCTCTCTCTCAATAGGCAGGCATACCAAAGAAATTGTGTAAGACTACAAAGGTCAAAGTTCAGTAAAGATGAATGACAAGATGTCATCTTCATATCCTGGAAAGCAAAGAATGTAAGTTTAATGACACAATATGAAATTAGGATTATTTAGGAATAGATAGCTGTAAGGTCAACTTTTGAGTCCTATGTTTAGATTTTAAGCTAAACTAAAGATAAAATAAACTAATAAACACTTCCATTAAACACTGGTTTTCACAGCCCCTTGTCAGGAATTAGATCTGGTAATGTACATTTGCACATTCAAACTTTCAAAATAACATGGGATCATCAAAAGTAAATTCTCTCCCACATGGAAAGAACCTATATAAACATAGATGTTTTAACATAGGTTGTGATATAGGTTTTTAATATATGTGGCATATATAAAATTGGCCGTTTTCCCATATTAGCATGAACATATATGCACGTATACATATATGTGTACATATATACGTGCATGTACCTACATAGGTACATATATACAGTTGAAGTCAGATTTATTAGCCCCCATGTTTATATTTTTCCCCAAATTCTGTTTAACGGAGAGGAGATTTTTTTTCAACACATTTCTAAACATAATAGTTTTAATAACTCATTTCTAATAACTGATTTATTTGATCTTTGCCATGATGACAGAAAATAATATTTGACTAGATATTTTTCAAGACACTTCTATACAGCTTAAAGTGACATTTAAAGGTTTAACTAGGTTAATTAGGTTAACTAGGCAGGTTAGGTTAATTAGGCAAGTTATTGTATAACGAATGTTTGTTCTGTAGACTATCAAAAAAATATAGCTTAAAGGGGCTAATAATTTTGACTTTCATTCTAGCCGACATAAAACAAATAAGACTTTTTCCAGAAGGAAAACTATTATCAGACATACTGTGAAAATTTCCTTGCTCTGTTAAACATCATTTGTGAAATATTTAAAAAAGAAAATAACAACAAGGGGGGCTAATAATTCTGACTTCAACTGTATATATGTGTGCAAATATGCACATATATGTTTATCTATATATTAGTAAAATTATTAATATCCATAGCTGCTAGACCAAATAAAAAAGCCCATGTAGAAATTTTAATTTTTTATTTACTTAAGAACAATCAAATAGTACAAGAACAAAAATAAAACAAAGAATGAACAGAAAAAAGCTAAATAAAAAATGACAAACCATTTTGTTATACATTTCTTTTCCACTATCTTCATACAAGAAAGAATTGACCTTGTAAATGTTTCAGGAAAACGTGTAGAGATCATAGCTTTGTATTACCTCTCACTTATTTGCCATAGCTAAATTCCATAACATGCCAATTACATGTGATATGATTTCAATGTTCACAGTCACACATACATACGTTTTTTGCATTTTTTTAATTAGTTCTTAGTTATTGTCTTGATAATAGAAGATATGAGCTATATAGGAGGTATATCTTGTATGTACATATAGGACTTATATGTAGAAGCAATCAATTTTGCCTATATGTGGCGTATATACACACAAATGCAGCATATATATTATCATATATGTGCATATATACCTCATATAGGTTTCATATGCGCATATATCCTCATATAGGTTCTTTTCAAGTGGGCTCTCACACACACACACTCACATATGCAGGTATGAAACACAGCTGAGGAGCAGCGTGTGCCCTTTCACCTCTCATTAGTGGGGTTGTGGGGGGAGGTTCAGGTTACAAATCCAGCTCTGTTTGCTATTCAGGGTTAAATCCCCCTCCTTCCAAACCCCCAAAGGTGAGAGGTCATAGTTTTTAATAAGGCTCAGTTTGAGAGGTTCATATTTTTTTATTGCTGCTTCTCAGTGGGAGGTTTGGTTGAGTGGTTTCAGTCACCATCACTCTTTTATTTGCTTGTTGGTAACAGCAAAATATGACATAAACGCATTGCGCTGGATCAGAATCTGCTCACAACTCTGTTCTGTCACTGCGTTCATTGTTGGAGCCGGTGTTATCTGATACCTGGCCCTCTCCCATGGCAACAGGGTCACCTAGGCAGTTTGGGAACAGGTGACAATGCTCCTGTTTCCTCTCCTCATATCCAATCTGTTCCAGTTATCTGACTCACTCAGTTATTTGGTCCCGGTTTTCCCTTCTCTGCAAGAGGATGCTGAAAGAATGCCAATATATTGCTAAGATGATGTACTGTAAAAAAGGAGGATTTGGTTTAAGACACTTTTTAATTTCAACATGCTTTGTAAATATATATTCCTGGGAAAATGGAGGAAATGGGGTGAATTTTTTCAGATAGAAGACCTGATTTTCTTGCTATAAACAAACAGAAGATGCTCAACTGATAAAAACATGCAAATATGTGTATACGTATATGGTTATATAGAGTTGAAATCAGAATTATTAGCCCCCCTTTGATTTTTTTCTTTTTTAAATATTTACCAAATGATGTTTAACAGAGCAAGGAAATTTTCACAGTATGTCTGATAATATTTTTTCTTCTGGACAAAGTCTTATTTTTTATTTTGGCTAAAATAAAAGTCAAAATTATTAGCCCCTTTAAGCTATGTTTTTTTTCGATAGTCTACAGAACAAACCATCGTTATACACCAATAACTTGCCTAAATACCCTAACCTGCCTAGTTAACCTAGTTAAGCCTTTAATGTCACTTTAAGCTGTATAGAAGTGTCTTGAAAAATATCTAGTCAAATATTATTTACTGTTATCATGGCAAAGATAAAAGAAATCAGTTATTAGAAATAAGTTATTAAAACTATTATGTTTAGAAATGTTAAGAAAATTTTCTCTCCGTTAAACAGAAATTAAGGAAAAAAAATAAACAGAGGGGCTAATAATTCTGACTTCAGCTGCATATTCACATTGTTATCCCCATCTGTATAATGAAGGTGGTCATTTGAGATTATTCTGGAAGGAATTATATAACGACATGCGTTCTCACTCTGGGTGTCTTTTAAGTTTGATTATTTTCTTTTGTTTTTTATGCTATTTTTCTTTTTATAATTTAACATAATTTGAGTATAGTTAGTACACCTGACAATAATGTATGTAAATTGTATGTTACTTAAAGTCACATACTGAGATTTAAATGTACCTTGACATATTTTAAGATTGTACTCAATTGTGTTCACAATAAACATAAAATAAAAAATAAAATAAAATAAAAAGGGGTTAGCAGTTTCCATGACTGTCCAAAGCACGTTAGACAATTGTTTGTTGGTTGTTTTACATTTAACCGTAACATTCAAACAGTGCATAATTTCTAACCACACATGTTTGGCACAGGAATGCAAGGTTAACATTTCAGAAGCAGTGCTGACTGAGTTTCATAACCTCAGGTTAAAAGTGGAACGGACCCCTCTTCAAAATTACAGGTGTGAAACTTTTCTTACCTGGGGTTACATATATGCATAATCTTCAACTTGACTTCGATGAACAAAATAATTGTCCTTTATTTGCACCTGGTTTTACACTAGAAAATTCCACACAATTGACTAAAATTGAACATAAAACAATTGAGTTCTCCCCAAAAATTCTCAAGAATTGTGTTATATCAGCTCATTTTAAATAAGTAGTTCAAACAAGCAGCAAAATATATTTTTGAAAAAACTGTTTGGAAAAAGGATCTTTTTTAGATTTAAAAAAATTTTCTTTTTCACAGTTGTACCACAGTTGCGCGTTAGCATATATCTGACGGTTTAGTAAATATTCTGCTAGTGTAATAAATTATTCTTTGTTTTTGTAGCTTTTTTAAACAATTTTTTAATATATTTTTCATGAATTAGTTTTTTACTGTATATTCAACATGAAAGCAAAGTGTCAAAAAGGATAAAATATTCAATTGGAGTGAAAAATATTGTTTCATTCTTAAAAGTAGATTCAAAATAAAAATAAAAAACAAGCTTGGTAATAGTTGGTAAATATGTCAAAATGATGATGAGAAAGCTAGAGCCTTTATGTTAACAAAAATCACACAATTCATTTGTCCAATCAGTGACAGACAGCAAATATGCAAAAAAGTAAAAAGTAAAGTAAAAAGTAAAAGCTTTACAAAGTAACCCCCTCATTGAACATGATCCTAGATCAGCATCTTTGTTGATCCTGAAACATTCAAATCATCCAGTCACATTTGAGGGATAGGTTTACAGTTAATGTCAACTTTAGGCTTAAAACAAGGGTCAGGGGCTTTTACAGTTTAATTTTATTGACTTAGCATTTCCTTCTGATTTCAAGAATTAAGCCATTATAGTTAGGTTTAGGGTTATATTTTTGTTCTGCATTTTTGTGTGTCCTTTTTCTCTCTTACACAAAAAACTGTTTGCTGTTTGTTCAAACTACTTATTTAAAATGAGCTAAATCAACACAATTCTTGAGTTTTTTTGGAACAACTTAATTGTTTTATGTTCAATGCACTTCAGTTTGTGTGAAAAAAAGTCAATTGTGTTTAATTCTTTACAGTGCATATGTTATAAATACTCCAAACCGCCAAATTATGTGACCCTAATAAGCTATGCATTGACTTAAACCTAACCCTAAACCCTAACCCTGGCCCAGTCACCATTACAGTACCCTCCTGTGTGACATCATTTGGCGGGTCACAGAATTCTTAAAACTGCACCGATTGAGAGCCCCGCCATGCCTGTCAGTGCCATCTGCAACAGTCATTTACAAATCAGAGGGAATTTCTCTGTTTGTTTCTGGACCCCCCTAACAGGAGACGGCAGGGCCTCCAGAAATCGCCCTCCTGTTTATTTGAATTTAGGAGTCTGAGACAAGAGCAGCTTGCTAACAAGCTCCAGACCACCAGGCATGTGCAAACGATCACCGCTGATTTTCCAGCACCCGGCCTGGCCTTTCTGTATCAGGTCTCTGCTTCCCTCCTCTCCCTGGCTACTTAAATCTTTTTATTTGCATGTTTCCTGTCTGTCTGAATATTTAACGTCCACTGTAGACATAACACGAGAACGCAAACAAATCTAGATCTCTCACAGTCATGAATGAAATCACTCTGCTGAGGCTGGATTTTCAGTATAAATATTTAATGGATCACAATTTTTCTGCTTCTTATTTTATTATTTATTTACAAAAATACATTATTGTACATGCTAAAATATTATTCACAATGTGTATTGCTTTTTTTCTTATACATTTACAGCTTTACATTAGCTCAGTTCACTCCTGCATTTTTATCAAGTCTAATAATTCGTCAGCTCTGATTTCTGAAAGTCATTTCTCAGTCCCAGAATGGCTGGACAGCTTTGTCACAAGGTTAAATACTGCAGATGTCAAACCAACACCAATGACAATTTAAAAAATGAAGGCCAACCAAAATGTTGACCTTCAGAAAGCAGGAAGGCACACAGAACAACCTCAAAATGAAAAACCGCTGCAGATGCACACACACTTTTACATCCAAACATTCGACAAACACTCAACTTTCATACATCTCTCACATAAAATCATAAAAAGTTCCTCATTTACAACTGTGCAGACCTCATTTGAACATTTATTCAGATTTTTTGTTCAGCATCTACATTAAAGGTTTAATTTTCTATTGCTTGTTATTGCTTATTCAATCTGACAGCAGATTACCATGATCTGCTTGCAATAATGGTTCACTCTAAAACCCAGATGACATGTTTAAAGGAGACCTATTATGCACATTTCACTTTAACTTGGTCGTTTGTACCCATGGCATGTGGTGTAAACCAGGGGTTCCCAAACTTTTCAGCCTGCGACCCCCAAAATGACAATGCCAGTGACTCGCGACCCCCAATATCCTCTGAGGTGGTTATAAATACAGTGGTTATAATGCAATGGCGCACACACACCAATAGACCCAAGTCTATTCTTCGATTAATTTTTTTTGATGTATGTAAGTGCTGTAAATGTGCCAGGAAGTTTAACCTGGTGTTATAAAATCAATCTGCTGCTATTGCTGTGTCTTTAGTATAATGTAATTACCCCAGGGGTCGCAATCCAATAGAACTAGCAACTATAACCTACTATAGTAACTATATGGTAACCATGTAGTATATAGTAACTATAAATGACTATTTTTTCTCTTCAGTAGTTTATGGATAAATATGGTTTTTCTTATGGTTTAATAAAAATAAATACATTTTTGGAAATCACCAGGCGACCCCCCTTCATTGTCCCGCGACCCCTCGGGGGGTCCCGACCCCCACTTTGAGAACCACTGGTGTAAACAATCAGCCTATAATAGTAAAAATCAACCCACTTAATTTTAGAATCCTTACAAATCAGAGCAGTGTCTGAAAAATACACGTTTCCAGACTGTTTATGCAAATCTTGTGTTTTTGATGTAACGTTATGTGCATTTTGCCAGTTTACACTGATATAAAATATGAAATAGATTGTCAGGCTGTGACAGCTAGCTTTCTGTGCATTTAGAAATAGTATATCAGGAGTTTAAACTGATAAACGCATGTAAATAAATGTTCAAAACGATGAAGACATATAGCGTCACATGAGTGTGACAGACATGAGGCCACACCTTCTTTTAGAATGAGGTGGGGAGCTACAGCTCATTTGCATTTAAAGAGACACACAAAAAACAGTGTTTTAATATATTTCTATTAAAAAATGAGCACCCAAAGCATGGAGCATTCATTTATTTATGGAAGGGGTGCCCAAACTTTTTCTTATGAAGGGCCAAAAAACAACCTTGATTGAGGCTAGGGGGCTGAGAGTAAATATAGTTGTCTTGTGTAATGATCACCAGTGATCACTTCTTGGAAGATCGCTGGTGAACTACAAAATCATCCATGAACTACAAATCCCTGTATGCCATTACACACACCGCTCACCATTCTCCACTGATCACACATGTATAGCTGACTGCCGTTATTATTGATTATCTGGACTATATATACACCCTACACACATCAGTCTTTGTTGTTTCCCGTCACGTATATATTTCCTGTCACTGTGTTTTTGCCTTAGTCTAAGTTTGTTTTATTTGTACTTTTGTATCAAGGCATTGTTTATGACTTTATGAGTGTTTTGACTATGATTTTGGATTGCCCTGTTTGAGTCTTAATTTTTCCTGTTTTTGTCCAGGATTACTTGCATGAATACTTTCTTTAATAAATTATTGTTAGGCTGCACTTGGATCCTACCTCTTGTCTTGGCCTTGCCGAGACCCAAAAGTGACAATTTCCTTATTTATTTAATAATTTTTAAAAATAACTAGAAAACATGGCTTTGTATTAACTAATACAGCATAATTCTCTAAAATTGTATAATTTACTTACAGTAAATACATAAACAATCTTATTTATAGCAGAATGGAACTAGAGTAGTTTTTGCCTTGATTTGCTCACCAATGTCTTCTGCATAGTCTTGTCTTCTGCTGTCTGTTGAGTGACATTGTTTACATTTTAAAAATCGGATTTATTTACAATATTTAATTGAAACATTTCATGGTGACGCGGTAGCACAGTAGGTAGTGCTGTTGCCTCACAGCAAGAAGGTTGCTGGTTTGAGCCTCGGCTGGGTCAATTGGCGTTTCTGTGTGGAGTTTGCATGTTCTCCCTGCGTTTGCATGGGTTTCCTCCGGGTGCTCCGGGTTCCCCTACAGTCCAAAGACATGTGGTACAGGTGAACTGGGAAGGCTAAATTGTCCATAGTGTATGAGTGTGTATGGATGTTTCCCAGAGATGGGTTGCAGCTGGAAGGGCATCCGCTGCTTAAAACATATGCTGGATAAGTTCATTCCACTGTGGTGACCCCAGATAAATAAAGTGATTAAGCCGAAAAGAAAATAAATGAATGAAACGTTTCATTTCAGTTTGCTTTTTTTGTAGCTCAGCAATAAAACAAACAAAAAAAGGTTACGTCAAATTAGAAATTGCGATCTCTCTTAAAGGCTCACTCTCTTCTCAGATGAGATAGTGGGCCAAATCAAAGATTACAATGGGCCAACTTTGGCCTGCGGGCTCTACTTTAGGCATCTCTGATCTATGGGGTATTTTATTTTAGCATATAGTTGAGGGCAAATTTACATAATTATTCCTGTACAATATTTATTAATTAAGCAAATTTTCACAGTATTTCCTATAATATTTTTACTTCTGAAGAAAGTTTTATTTGTTTTATTTTGACCAAAGTTAAAATAAATATGTTATTAGAAATTAGTTTTTAAAACTATTATGTTTAGACATGTGTTGAAAAATATTCTCTTCATTAAACAGAAATTGGGAAGAAAATATAAAAGAATACAAACTGAACTAATAATTCACTTCACTTTTATTGACTTCAACTTTATATTATATCTTGTAAAAAAAGGCATAATAGGTCTCATTTGTTCAAATGTTTTAAATGATCTGAATGACCTCAATACACCAAAATTGTTTGCATGTCCTATTAAAGAAGTAGTTAATAGCATATTTTGTGTACAGGTAATGTCCTGAAGTCATAAAACATCTGATATAGCATCTGCGATTACCGACCGTTCTGACTCATCCCCTAATTTGCGTAAGCAAACATTGTCTATTTGTTTTGATATCTGTATTATTTGTCTACTGTGCATATTATTTGAATATTATGGATGTGACTGAAAGTGCAGTCAGTGTAATGGCAATGCCACAGAGCCTGTCACAGATTTTGTATTTTGCGATCTGCATGAGAATAAAGTGCGGTTAAGCATGTGTTTGTTTCCATAGGGATTTGACCTTTAAGGTTGGACTGGTATGACACATGACCAGACATCCACCTGTCTGCTGAACTCAACTCTTCATGGCAGAAACTAGCAGGTGACTCTCATAAAACACACATACGTCCACACTCCCTACTGTGACAGGAAGAGACGCAGAGGAAACAAACGAGAGCTGTCCGGTACGTGCAGCTCCAATACGTATGTAAACACTAACGGAAGATATTATTATTATTAAATATACCAGGAGCTTTCAAACTTTTTGATATAATGGACTACCAAGTGATCATTCACCTTCTAGTAATCCCACTCTTAAAATATATACTGCAGCTATACACTTACCGGCCACTTTATTAGGTACACCTGTCCAATTGCTTGTTAAAGCAAATTTATAATCAGCCAATCATATGGCAGCAACTCAATGCATTTAGGCATATAGACATGGTCAAGGCTATCTGCTACTATTTGAGCATCAGAATGGGCAAGCCCATTAGTACCAATTGAGCATCGTGTCAAAGCCACAGCCTACCTGAGTATTGTTGCTGACCATGTCCATCCCTTTATGACCACAGTGTATCTTCTGATGGCTACTTCCAGCAGGATAACTCGCCATGTCATTAAGCACGAATCATCTCAGACTGGTTTCTTGAACATGACAATGAGTTCACTGTACTCAAATGGCATCCACAGTCACCAGATGTCAATCCAATAGAGCACCTTTGGGATGTAGTGCATTGGAAGATCATGGATGTGGAGCCGACAAATCTGCATCAACTGCATTATGCTGTCACATCAACATGGACCAAAATCTCTAAGAAATATTTCTAGTACCTTGTTGAATCTATGTCTCAAAGTGATTAAGGCAGTTCTGAAGGCAAAAAAGGGGTCCAACCTGGTACTAGTAAGGTGTACCTAATAAAGTGGCCGATGAGTGTACATGTTTATGTATAATGATACTGTATACAAATCTTATGCTGATATATTGTATAAAATATATAGCTCATTGTTAGCCCATGCTAGTTTATTCCATATACAGCAGTCAACATTTGAAGTGGATCAAAACCTTTCATCAAATTTGTCATTATTGATCAACACCAATTCTGCAAATAATTTTTAGTTTTTGTAAAATTTTCCATCTTTTTTTATATTATATTTTTTGTAAGCTCTCATGTGGTTCAGTTTGAAAACGCTGTCATACACAGCTTCTGATATAGCATGTATAGATAGTTTTATAAATGTACCCTATGTGGGAAAAGATTAATCACAAAGAAAGAAAACAATAAATCACTTTGAAACTGTTTAAATAAGTCTTTGCATAGATTCTCCAGACCAAAGCAAACTGGACAGATTCACCAAAATAATTTAATACTTTACAATACACAAAACAAGAGTCTGAAAACATAAAAAATCTCAATCAATAATCCAAAATAATGTTTTGGGTAATGTTTTCCAAATAAGGATTTTCAGTATTTTACCTTCTTCTCCTCTTAAGTTCAAAGGTCGGTCATCTCTTCCTCTAAATGCACAGTTTTTAGTTTTGTCAGTTGTTTTTCCTCTTCTTCCTCCATCTCGGCCTTTCCTCCCTCAGAAACAGCACATAGGAAGTCTCCATTTAGGCTGGAGGTCATGTGGCCAGTGTGATCTCTGAACTCTGCGGGCAGGTCTGTTTGGGCCAGTAAGGGCGAGCTGTGTGTGGGTTGAGATGAAAAACCCAGGTGGTAAAGGAATCCTCCAGGAGGCTCCAGTGGCTCCTTCTTGACGGCAGAAAGTGTGTGAATGTTCCCCAGGTTGTAGAGCGTGCTGCTGGGCTCCAGAGATGTGAGCTGGAGCCGCTCCTGACACACTGGAGAACTGCAGTCAGCAACACCTGACAGACGACAGAGAGATCCGTGAGAAATGATTGAAGATAAGAGAGATGATACATCTGTTAGTTCATTCATTCATTCATTTTCCTTCGAATTAGTCCCTTTATTCATCAGGGCCCGCCATAGCGGAATGAACCGCCAACCAGCATACACACAGCGTAGGCCCTTCCAGTTGCAACACAGTACTGGAAAACATCCATACACTCATTCACACTCACACTATGGCCAATTTAGTTTATTCAATTCACCTATACTGCATGGTTTTGGACTGAGGAGGAAACCCACACCAACACGAGGACAACATGTCACACAGAAATGCCAACTGACCCAGCCAGGGCTTGAACCAGCAACGTTCTTGCTGTGAGGCGACAGTGCTAACCACTGAGCCACCGTGTCGTATTATTATTCTGTTCATTGGTCAATGACATTTAAGGCTGAGCTCAGTAAAGAAATGGAAAAATCATGGATCTGATATTTTAAGACAAATAAATGATGGATATAATAAAAGGATGGATTAAATTGCTCAAAGGTGTTAAAAACAAATGCTGTTCTTTTAAATTTTATATTCATATAGAATACAGAATTCTAAATGTTAAGCAGCACAGCTTTTTTTCAGGTCTGATAATAACAATAAATGATTATAAATAAAATAAAATATAAGAATAAAATAATGGTCACACTTCACAATAAGGTCTCATTAGTTAATATTTTAAATGTATTGACATGGACTAATAATGAACAATACAGCATTTATTAATCATAGTTCAACATTTACTAATGCATTATTAAAATCCAAATTCATGCTTGTTAACATTAGTTAAAGATAACATAAATAACTTTATTTCCATTATGTTTACAAAGATGAACTGATAAATTATTGTTCATTGTTTGTTCATGTCAGTAAATACATTTACTAATACAACCTTATTGTAAAGTGTGAACAAAATAATAATAATAATTTGTAATAATACTGGATTACTGCTTTTTATTTGCCTTGATGAGCATTAGAGACATTTAGAATTTTTTTTAATGAAAAAGAATAAATATTATGTCAGATGGGGCGATGCGGTGGCGCAGTGGGTGTCGCTGTCACTTCACAGCAAAAAGGTCGCTGATTCGAGCCTTGACTGTCAGTTGGCATTTCTGTGTGGAGTTTGCATGTTCTTCCCATGTTCGTGTGGGTTTCCTCCGGGTGCTCCGGTTTCCGGAGTCCAAAGACATGCGCTATAGGTGAATTGGGTAAGCTAAATTGTTCGTAGTTTATGTGTGTGAATGAGTGTGTATGGGTGCTTCCCAGTGTTGCGTTGCAGCTGGAAGGGCATCCGCTGTGTAAAACATATGCTGGATAAGTTGGCGGTTCATTCCGCTGTGGCGACCCCTGATTAATAAAGGGACTAAGCCGAAAAGAAAATTAATGAATGATTATTTCAGATATAGTGTATTCGGTTTTCAAGACTTCAGTACGAGTGATATCTTCACTAAATATGACATGAGGTTAATTTTATCACCCTGACATTATACCCGTAAATATTATCAAAATAAGTTTTTCATATAGCATATTTAATCATATTTAATAATATTTGAATACTATTTTATAATACTAAACTATTATACAATACTAATAATTTCACTGATAATATGAAGAGTTCAGATGCAAAATCCTTTAAATGCCGTCTGGAATTTTCTTTTTAAATGAGCATTTTTATCAGGCTCCTGTATGTAGGTTCAGTAATTTTACTTTAATGGCAAAGAAAAACTTATTTCCGTGGTCTTTAAAGTGAAATAACATAAACAAAGAAGGCTGAGAAAAATGCTAATTTTTGACAGAAATTTCAGATGGTACTTGCATCTGGTTTTTGCATCTGAACTCTTCATATATTTATACTGATACTACTACTACTACTAATAATAATAAACATTATTAATAATATTATTAAATCCTTTTGGCAAAATTATTTTTAGTTTTCATTCATTCGTTCATTTTCTTTTCAGCTTAGTCCCTTTATTAATCTGGGGTCACCACAGCAGAATGAACCGCCAACTTATCCAGCATATGTTTTATGCAGCGGATGCCCTTCCAGCTGCAACCCATCACTGGGAAAAACCCAAACACTCTCATTCACACTCATACACTATGGCCAATTTAGCTTACCCAATTCACCTATAACGCATGTCTTTAGACTTGTGGGGGAAACCGGACCACCCGGAGGAAACCCACGTGAACACGGGGCGAACATGCAAACTCCACACAGAAATCAATCAATCAATCAATCAATCAATCAATCAATCAATCAATCAAAAAATAAAATTGTTTTATTATTGTTAAATATGTTTTATTTAGCCCAGTCTGTAAAAGATATTTCAAAATTATTTCAAATTACACGATAATCCTGCTCATCACATAACAGGAAGCATAACAGAAGGCAGTTTTATTAATAATTAATAAAATCATTAACCATAATTAAAAGTAGTATAATCACAAATATTTATTACAGAAATAAAAAACAATAATAATCATAAAGAGGTGTATTTAACAACCTCTAAAATAAAAAAAATATTAATAATATAATTAAATGTAATGTAATTGTATTAAACTAAATATAATTTAATTTGGATTTAGAAATAACAATTTATTTTGTGCACTTGCAAACAAAATCTAAACAAAACAAATCAAGCTGTGGCCTTCTCATCCAGTTTAAAGGAACAATGTAACAATCTGTAATAGAGTTTGGTAGAGCTCACTCACCCTGTGTGACTGATGAGGGCGAAGAAGATGCTGTGAGTTGCAGGGAAGAAAGTACAACCTTGTTGCCTTCAGGAACCAAACTATAACCATCAATCTGCAAGCCATTAGACGGACTGACGCTGAATGCCGAGCCAATAGACTGTGTTTGGTCCTGCACCGAAACGTCTTTCCTAACATCCTCTTCTTTCACCTCTACATCTGTCCCATTGACACTGCAGTGAAACGAAGAGTACGCCAGTGCAGGGTCTGCCGTTCCCCCTTTCTCCTGTTCCACACCGTCCATCTCCACATCTGTAGCTGATCTGCATGCCAAAGACTGGAGTCCCAAATTCATGCCACTGAACAGGACGTGTCCCGTGGAGGAGAGAAATGAAGGGGTGCCGTTGTGGAAAACAGAGGAGGGTGAGTGGACTGAGACTCCGTTGAAGATGACGGAGGGTGGAGAGATAGAGGTCCTGCTGTCTGCAACCTGCTGGACGATCACCCCGGCGTCCAGAGAGCCGGAGCAGAGAGACACAGCTGTGTTACCCACTGGCCCGTCAGCGCAGGTGGACATCGGGCATGGAGAGAGAGACTCCTGACCCTTACTGCTTTCATCCTCCGTACTGTGATTTCCATCTGACTCGCTGAGAGAAAGAGTGAAGGACAGAGAGGTCAGTAGACTTTCACTTCATTTAACAGATGTGTGTGAATTCTGTCAACTTGGTCCATATTCTTAATTACTTGTGCAAGTTATCAAGTAATTGGGTAAACAATATCGGATACCAAAAAGTGAACAAACAAAAAAAAGTGGACAAATTATTGCCTTAAATAAATACTAATAAGACCAAAGAAATACATTTTTGATTGTGCAATGATTATGCAGGAGTCAGCAATTGAGATTGTTTCATCGTATAGGTACCTGGGTGTATATCTGAATAACAAGCTCGATTGGTCTGAAAATACAATTCAGGTTGGGTCAGATTCGCATTCATTTATTAAGATGACTGAGGTCCTTTGGTGTGTGTCAGACACTGTTAAAGACTTTTTATGATTCTGTGGTGTCTTCTGTGATCCTGTATGCTGTAACCTGCTGGGAGGGGGACTGTTGGAGAAGGAGAAAAACATATTAAATAAGATTATAAAAAGGGCAGGCTCTGTTGTTGGGTGTGAACTACCCACTAGAAGAGATTGCACATGATCGAATAATAGACAAATTTGTCAGTATGATGGACCACAGTAGTCATCCCTTTTTTGATATTGTCCAAGTGTGTGCAAGCTCCTTTAGTGCAAGAATTATTCAACTCCGGTGTTACAGAGAACGATACAGGAAATCATTTTTACCAACAGTGATCAGATTGTAGAACCAAAGTCATAAAGTCATACTAGATGAATTATTCTGAATTGTAATAGTTATTAGATATGGACTAGTGTCTACTCGTTGTTTGAAACTAAGGTGTGCAGTATGAATTAAATGTTATAATTGTTTATATATATATATATATATATATATGTAACTTATTTTATCTATCTTTATAATAGAGAGCTCTGCTTGGACATGTGAATTTCCCTTTAGGATTATTAAATTCAAACAAACAAACATAAACACTTTAATATGTGGTGTAACGAAACAGTGGTCATAAAAAGCTGTTGGAATTGATAGCTTGCTCAATTACCTGAAACGAACAGGAAGGCTTTTCTATACCAGCTTAAGCAGATTTTTTTTTTATTATTAAATTTTATTAATCACTTTTTAACATTTATACTACTTTATTTATTTTATGTTTTATTTTGCATAGCTAAACTGAACAGGATTTGGAATTACACAATTAAACTTCATAACCCACAAAATATATTCATTATTTTAGTCCATTTGACTAACTAATATTACTTATTTTCAAACAAAATAAATGTATTTTGCTTGAATAAGCTTTTATGTATTTTATGGTTCTTAAAGAGGCAAAATTATATGTTAACTAACAAAAGTGTTGGTCAAAAGTGTGTGAGAGAACTAAACTATATTTTACAGAAGTGTTTTTTTTTTACAAGTATTTAACAGTCTTTACAAGTATAACATAGCTCTATGCATGCCAGATTTCAAAATTACCCAATTTAAGATTTAGAAATAATTGTAATAAATGTGGAAAATAAATAAATACATGATATGTTTTAAATGGCTGCAATTTGCAAACTATGGCATTTCTGGAATTTTTATGTATCTCATATGGTCCAAAATGGACCCTAATGTGTTATGATGGCTAACAAAAAACGAGGGATTCCAGTTTCACACTCAGTTGAATAAAACCAACTAAATCAGAATCAACAAAAATAAATAAAAAAAAGCTCATACAAATTCAACTAAACTCTCAGAAAAAAATGGTGTAATGTTGTGCCAAAGAAGGTACAAACCCTTGTCACAGGGGCAGTACCTTTATATGGGACAAAATTGTACCTTAAGACAAAGAAACAAATTTGTACCATTGCAGTTACCTTTAAAGACATGATTTGTACCATGGGAAATCAAAATGTACCTTTGGTTTTTAAAACCTGCAGATACAATATTGTACCTTCATCAAAGGTTCAAATCTGATCCATAAAGGTACCACCACAGTGACAAGACACTTTGTACCTTAACAGTGTCAAAAATGCTTACCAAACATTTATTTAAAATTCGTTAAATGTTTAGTTTACAATACCTATAGTTTTCTGTTTTACCAGTTGTTTATTGTAGTATAGAACTTAATAATTAATGTTTATAAGTTTCTTTAAACATATACATAAAATGATAATTCTTGTTTTAATATGGAAATTATTCATACAAACACTTTGCCTTTAGTAATATTTAATATTGTGATATTATTTGTAATAAAAAAGAGTTGTTCAACACTTTACCTTTTATATAAGAACAATTGTATACCTTCATTTCATACCATAAAAAGTACAGAACAGTATTATAAGAGGTATTTTCTATACCATATAAGGTACAATTTTTACAAAGGTACAAAACTGTTCCAATTATTTGTATCACTGTGTAACTTTTTTCTGAGAGTTATATATATATTTGATTTGTATAGACCCCCTAAAAATGAGACTGACAATAAATTTTAGATAGAGGTCCTTTTCTCATTTATTGTGATTGTGCTTTCTAGACTGAAAGGAATTGTCAAAATTCACTTTAATTCATCAAACAAATTAATCTTAATGAGGTTTATTGTCTGTATGGCTTGCTGAAAGATTTTTATTGCATGTTTAAATAACGGTGTTGACGATGTTGGAGTACTGTATGCAAAACAGTTACAGTGTAGTCTATTTTAAGAACTAATGGCAGAATACTGACTTATCAACGAAATTTTCCTTCTGCAAAAACAGTGGCCTGTATGAGCGCGTGGTGACGCAGCTGCAGGGAGGTGTAGAATGGAACGCGCACAGACAAATGGAGAGGTGAGTATCCACTTCACACCGCGGGACCCCAGATCAGAGCCTTGATGTGTCAGCAGTAATCCTGTCTACAATACAGACTCTTTTACGCATTCACGCACGCTCGCCATTTGGCGCAATAAGTCCTATGGCGACACTAACCTGCGATCACAGCATGACTTCACAAATGGTCAGCTTTATGCCCACAGTGTCCTTCGCCAAACGGGGAGGGCCGTCGGCGACGAGAGGTTAAATTTAGCTGATATTTCACAGTCCAATACTGCGCGATCCATCCACTGACGATATTTCACAGCGACTTCAGCTGTTCGGACATAAATTCGTGTAGTTTGGAGAGAAGGGCGCGTTTGGTGAATGACTGGAGCAGCTGTGTGACTCCGACAGGACCTCAACAACTGTCCTGTTTCTCTTCACAGCCAGCCGAAAGGTTTTGGCGTTTAGGTTTTTAGTGTTAGTCATTTGATAGTTCACCAAAAAAAAAAAAAGAAAGAAAATTATGTCATAATTTATTCATTTGTACATCAAGCCTCTTTCTTTTGTCGAATACACACAGAGATGTGTTGGGGAATGTTAACTAGACTGCTGGCACCCGCTTCCAGCTTTTTCTGAAGTATGTTTTTACCTACTGCGGAATTCGTGGCTGAATTCCGTCAACTGTCTGAATTGTTCACATACTTTAAAAAGTTAGACAATTATATATATATATATATATATATATATATATATATATATATATATATATATATATATATATATATATATATATAATAAATTGCTACAGATGAATCTAATAGAGCTATATAGGTTAAAAACGCCAGACATGGCCTATAAATATGATCACATTTTCCCCACACCCCCCACTGTTGGTATTAAAGGAAAGCCCACTATAACAGAAAAGTGGTTTAGTAATAGCAAGGCTGGCGCGTTTAGCACTTAAATTGAACTAAAGAATACATTTATATTGTATTTTTCTTTAAAATCCCCCAATTTACACGAGAATACAATTATAATTATTAATGGCAAATGACATTCCTGATCAAAACGCTTCAGACAGCATGTGACATCATGTTTCTGTGAATGGAAAAATGTATTTGTTTGAGGGAGGTCACGTTCACCAGGTGCGCTGAGCTTTGTTCACAAAGAGAAAAACATTAAAGTGAATCCTGTATTACCAGTGCGTATGTGTGTGTGCGTTAAAGCAGAGTGCTGAAGAGGAGGTTTTCCTATCCCCTCTGGCTAAAAGAAAAGTAAATAGTTGAGAGTAATTTATGTGGTGAGGCAAACCTTACGCGTCAATGGATCCTGAGTAGGTGCTCACTCAAAAATAAACACACACATCCACACGAGGCGGTGACTCACGCGATATGCATTTTACGCACACATTTGGATGTGTATAATGTCTTTAAAAATGCCCTTGAGCGCATAATTTTACTACGTTGCATAAAATATGGAATTAAATGTTTTAATGAAAGATTTATCCAAATGTAAAAGAATTGATAACAGCCCATAAGTTTTTTTACAACGCGCAAGCAGAAAACTGAAATGGTCAGAACTGTTTCATCTCAATGATCTTGCCTAAAAAAGTTCTGGGTAAACTTTTTGGCTGTTCATACATTCACAACAAAAAGTGTAGGCTATTTCTGGACTTTCCTCACCTTTTGGACTGCGTCTCTGACGGATTTCTGTCTCTCTGCCTCCTGTTTTTGAACCAGTTGCTGACTTGTGTCAAGGACAGTCCTGTGATCTTGGCCAGATTCCTCTTCTCGGCCGGGGACGGGTACCGGTTTTGCTTATAGAGGTCTTTCAGCGCGTTCCTGGAGCGCTCTTTGAAGCAGTAGACCGTCTCCTCTCCATCCCAGATGGTCCGGGGTAGGGGAAACTTTCGTCGGAGGCGATATTTATCCACTGCTCCCAGCGGTCTACCGCGGGCCTTCTCCGCCTCCGTGTACCGGGCTTTGTACCATAAGTCCTGCAAGGCAGAGTGACACGAGGGGCTGAAGCTATGGCTCTCCAAGATGCTGTAAAGCTCTTGGTAGCGCGCCTGGTGGAAAGCCACGAGCGCTTGAGCGCGGAGGATACTCTCGTTACCGCGCAGTAAGTCGCTCTGCGGGAGAGACCACAGAAAGCGGGCGAGTCGGTCCACGTTGCCCCCCTGCTGAAGCGCCTCGCAAACACACGCAACCTGCTCCGGTGAGAAAGCCAAAGAGGTCGCGGTTACTGCGGTCGAACTGTGCGCAGACAAAGAGTCCATAGTTGGCATCTTGCGCGCCGGTGGAGAGGTTTGCTGCCCCACGCGCATCCCAGTGGCCACCGGACTGTCCAGAGTCAGGAGTTTGACGTGCTCCCGACTGTCCGTGGAGCTCTCGAGAAGCTCCGTGTACTTTACATTTTCCTTTTTGATGTCGCCTGGCACTGTCACTTCACTAGAGGAAACAGACATTGTTTTTGTTCTTCACCTCAGATTCCTTTAGTCCGTCACCCCGCCTCGTTTCTGCCCAAGCTGATCAGGTTACCCGTGCGCCATGCGAGTGATATCGGGTGTCTTTGTAAGTGGATAGCTTTCCCCTTTCGCTCCAGCAGCGTGACTTGTTCTCAGTCCGATAGTTTGGAGGGACGCACATGATTGGCTGCTCGGAATTTCTAAAGGGGCGGGGCGGTCGTAGCTTCAAGGCGAACCCATTGAAATAAAGCTGTCAATCAGCCGTGACGCGCTGCCGCGGCTCACCTGCGCTATAGGTGAGATCTCATTCGATGCTTTTGTGCGCTGCTGAGTGTTTACTCTGGGCTTAACAGACTCAGACTGCTTATACAACAGACACTTCAAACGACACAGACATTAACAAAACGACAAGCCCTACCCCTTAGTTCATTTTCCCTGTGTTTGAAATTTGGTTCTTGCTCTAGAAAGTTTGCCTAGTAAAAAGGTTAGTTAAAGCTTTCTACACCAGTTTTTATTAAGTATCCTACAAACAAGTGTGTGTGTTTAGTTATTGTTTGAAAAAATAAAGGGACCACTTGAAAAAGTCTTACTTTCTATCAAATTCATGTATGTTTTTGATATATTTTAATCTTTGTTTTAATCTATATATATTTATTTTCTTTCAATAAATGATAGTTGGTCAAAATAAATGTTTAGTATCTATCTATCTATCTATCTATCTATCTATCTATCTATCTATCTATCTATCTATCTATCTATCTATCTATCTATCTATCTGTCTGTCTGTCTGTCTGTCTGTCTGTCTGTCTGTCTGTCTGTCTGTCTGTCTGTCTGTCTGTCTGTCTGTCTGTCTGTCTGTCTGTCTGTCTGTCTGTCTGTCTGTCTGTCTGTCTGTTTGACTATGCTGTCTAGAATACATGAAGTTCACACGTGTGCAGTGTTTGAATGGGAACGAATGCATTACGCATATTTGTTTCCACCAGGAGGGCTTCATATGTAACACGCGACTGGATACCGACGACAGCTCTGCAGAGCGCATTGATCACTATTTTCTCTCTTGCAGAAGGACTCTAAAAATAGCAATAGAAATGGATGATCAGGGATGCCCGAGGTGCAAGACGACAAAATACAGAAACCCATCTCTGAAGCTGATGGTCAATGTGTGCGGACACACGCTGTGAGTACCTGCTGTCAGAGTCTATGGATTTCATGGCCAAAGCTTTGCAGATAATGTTATAAAACCTTTACACAGCCAGATGAGGTGGTCAAATACAAAAAAGTTGTATTTTAAGCATCTGTTTCATTTTACTTGCATGTGTGCTACTATTCAGTGGGCGTTTCAATCTGTAAAAGCAGTAAACGTGTACTTAATTTTTGTACTTAAACAATGGTAACAACGAATTAACCATAGTTTTGCTACAATAATCATGGTTTAAACCTGGTGCTTGTAGTTAAACTGTGGTTATTCAACTGGTAATCAATGCACCAAAGGAAAAAAATCGTTGCTACTCTTTTACTGTCGTAAAACCATGGTTCATTTTTTGGCTCTGCTTATTGGAAGTTACGTTACCATGGTAATTTTTTTGCCTAATAATATTATAGTCAATATTGTAAAGCAATTTAATTGTAAAATTGTGTTTTAAATGTGCTTCAAATTGCATGGAGGGCCTTAATTGTTTTGACTTCATGGTTATATTTGATACACGAACAAGACTCTTGTATGTAAAATGCAGCACTCAAATAACAATTCTGTCAACTGACCCATAACAGCTGTATTTTAGTAATAATAACAAGCAACTGTATTATTTTGGTGGAAGTTGTTACCATGATAAAGACAGAAGAACCTTTCATTAACACTTTACAGGCTTCATTTGTTAACATTAGCATTGTTAATCAAAATAAAAGAATGACAAATATCTTTACAGGATTTATTAATCTTAGATGATGTTAATGTTAACAACTCGCTGCTTTAAAAGTTATGACTGTTTAAGTGAATATAGCAAAAAATACATTTAACTTTTCTCCCCTATGAGCATTAACCGCATGGCTTTACAAATAATCCCCAAATCGTTTTAATTTTGTAGTTAAACAATGGTTATTAACCATGAATAAAAAAAAAACATTGTTACTATACTTTTACTGTAGTAAACCATGGTTAATATTCATTTGGCTCTGCTTATAGGAAGTTACCATGGTAACTTTGGTTTCTGCCATAATAATAACAACGTTGTCAATATTGTAAAAATGTTCTAAATGTGCTTCAAGTTGTATAAAGTGCCTTAATTATTTGACTTCATAATTACATTTTATACACAAACAAGACTCTTGTAAAATGCAGCACTCAAATACCAGTTCTACCAACTGACCCATAACATCTGTATTTTAGTAATAACAATAACTAGCAACTGTATTATTTTGGTGGAAGTTGTTACTATGGTAAACAGGAGACCTTTCATTAACACTTTACAAAAGTGTTGCACTTTTTGTTAAATTAGCAAACTTTGTAATCTCTTGGACCCAAATAGTTTAAGTTCACGTGAAATCTCTAGTCACAGGCCTTCACGCAATTAGAACCTATTAGATTAGCTCACGATATATTAATCTAAATATGATGTTGCAGATCCTGCGATGTGAATATTGCAGATTGGTACATTGTGTTATTGATGCTGAACCGATACATTGTGCAGCCCAAATATGTTCATATACATAAAATATATGCTAAATTTGTAACCCTTTATATCAGTGCTTCAGCAATAATCACAATGAGAAAATACCATCATATGCTTACAGGCAATTCATTTAAGTACTATACGAGTGAAAACTCACAGATGTAGTGTAATATGTAGATCCAGTGGATGATATTCATGTATGGATGACTGCTCATGCTCTGAATGCCCTTGACCTGCTGAGGCTGTACAGACTCTCAGTGAACTGCTGACCTGGGACTCCTATGAATGTTATGAATATATTACACACTGATGACACACTGCTGGAGACAGTCCAGCACACACTCTTCCGGCCATTTCATGAGTTTACCTCTGTGTACAAAGAATAAGGATGAAGGAATTGTAGTTAATAAACTGTAGCCATGATTAAATTCAGTTGATGGAGTGGTCGGAGCGTGTGTGTTTCTGCAACTATGGGAATTTTTGGGTTTAGAGAGAAAATAAAAAGTGGTAAAGGAATAACTCACCTGTTAGTTTACTCACTCTCAGGCCATCCAAAATGTAGGTGACATTTTGTCTTTAGTAAGACATTAAAGTATAGTTTTAGTTGGAACTGTGGTCCTTGGTTCAGTTCAGTGGCTACTTGCACTTTGAGAAGATGAAGAAATCATGCATACAGGCAAAAAACAAAACAAAAAATAATAATACCTGTGGCTCCTGAGTCCTGACTAGGGCTGCACGATATTGGAAAAATCTGACATTGCAATATCAGGGTGTCTGCGGGGTTGTAAAAGGTAGTAAATGAAATTAGACAAAATTAAGGCCATTTAAAAAGTAATACGAGGTATTAATTATTATTTTCAAGCCCAATTTTTTAGATAGATTTTCAATTTGTGTTAAGTGCAGGCCTTTATTCTAAAATTCATTGTTTATTTATATTTTGAGAGTAGGACCTGAGCGATATCATGTGAGGTGGTGAAATAAAAACTGGTACCCGGCTGGCTTGGTACCAACCATATAAGTGAGCTTGCTTTCATTCATTAATTAAATTAAAACATGGGGAAATGCAAGTTTTCGTACCTTTGGCTGGAGGACTCAAGATTTAAAGACTGGCTCTCATGATAATGAGAAATGTAATTCATTGTTAGTAATATTGTCATCATTAATATTTTATCATTATTAGACATTCATTTTGGAATTATTGCACAAATATCAACAAGTCATCACAGCATTAGTTAAATAGTTATTTTTGTTTGTCTTAATTAATGTTGTTTTTTTAAATACAATAAATCCCTTGATATACTATTTGCAGTGGTGTTCATTCATTTTTGGTGGGTGCTCCTAAATTTTTTCTGGTTCTCCTAAATATTTGAAGTTGGGTGCACCGGTGCTACCTAGTAAAAAGGTTAATTTCGAGACCTGACACACAGAATCTATCGGCACAGTTCAGCACGTTTGTCTAACCCTGCCGAGAACGGTTTGTAATCGTGCCGCGCCATCCAGGCTCAGTGGAGAAACAACCGTAACGTACCGAGAAGAGCGGCTATTGACATTGATAACGTATATGACATTGATTAAAAACTATGGACAAAGCCCATTGTGACATCTTGATTAATCCCTCTGCTTTACTTAAATGTATATGTTATCTGCAATATGTTATTCCATTTGGAAAGATATTTCATTTATGCCCTACAGTTGCAGCTCTAAGTCGTGCTGGTATAAATTGTTTTTGAAGCTATTAAAAAAAAAGGTAGTAAATTGTATTAAATTGAATATTAGTATTCAAAATTAGAATATGAGTATTAAAACTTAAGAAAATATTTATATACCCTGAATATATTTTATTTTGCTGCAATTTATATTGCGATATAAATACAATTTCGCCAGATGACTTGAATAGCTCTATTATTTAAAATGAAATCATTAAATTAGATTGATTGGAATAAACTTATAGAGGTGTGAGTCAAAGAAATTCCAAGAATAAATAAATAAATAAATAAATAAAATATAAGTGAAATAGGTAGTCAGATATTCAGGTACAGTAAAACGATATGATACGCTATTATCAAATTTTGCCCCAATGATTGATCACAAGAAAACCATCCACAATATATCATGATATTTGTAAATGAAGAGGGAAAAATGCAACAAAAAGATATAAAGTGTATTTCTTTTATTAACAACACATCTATTTCTTAGAATTGCAACATTGATATATGTTGGATCTGCCATAACGTGAAGCGCCACCTCATGCATATCGATATTTAGTCCTGCCCCTATCGAATAATCAAATGTAAAATGTAAACACTATACGTTCTTTATTGCTGATCTGATCAACAGTAATAATCCCAATTCCACATTGCAGATGATGCGATGTGATGATTGCAAATGCACACATTGCAATATCGATGCTGAAACGATATATTGTGCAGCCCTACTCCTGCTTTGAGGTTGAATGAAGTGAAACAGTTGGTCTGTGAAATAAATGAAAAATTATTTACAACATTGTTATTACCTTTAATCTACAATCTTGGCAAACTCTTCTGAGAACTTTCTGTAGCAAAAGGTTCCTATTGCATAATGCCGCATGAAGAATTTCTGATATATAATGTTTTTAATTATTAGTGAGAAAAATCTATGACGTTAAATATAAATGGAAAAAACATGTGTAGAACTCGATTAAATCTCTTTTATTTTTAATACTTTATTAATTATTATTTACTGAATAGATTTTTTTGACATTTTTAGTTTTAATACATTTAATTTTGGTAATCAGAAACATTTGACATCTTATCATTTTAATTACATTTATACACATAATTTTTTTAGTAATTCTAACAAACTATTATGTTTGTTTTGTTTCTTAAAAGCTTTATTGCTTTTTTATATGAAATATTAAAGAAAATGGTGGCATTATTTTTTAAAAATTTTATAAACATAATAAATAAATACATTTATTATTATTATTATTATTAATAATAATAATAAAATATAATAATAATATTTGTTAAATTATTAATATAATAATTTTATTATATTTATAATTTAATAATTAATTATAATAATAATAATATTCATTAAATTTATTTATTATAAAAATATAATAATAATAATAATTATAAATTAATAATTATGAATTATTATTGATGATAATAATTGCGAAACCAACACTTGCTATACACTTTTATACACCTATACACTTATTTAACAACACACTTTACATGCCAATTTGCACATAACAGCTGCACATATAACGTTGTATATAGTAATAAACATGTAGATACACTTGTCAATCTGTATATTTGCACTCACTACTTCTATTTAAAAAAAATATATATATATATATATTTATTATCTGTTTTTTGTCCTGTCTCTGTAATCCTGTTGCACTGTAGAAGCTCTGTCACGAAAACAAATTCCTCGTATGTGTGAACATACCTGGCAATAAAGCTCTTTCTGATTCTGATTCAGATTATTATTATTATTATTATTATTATTATTTGTATTATTACTACTACTACTACTACTACTACTACTCTATATTTGATAAAATAGCAACAGACCTTAAAATAAAGGCCTTGGTTAAATTAAATAATACATTTTACATTTTTATAATGTCAATTTTTCTCATATTAAACTAAAATGTTTGTGAAGTGAATCTCATGTGGTCTTAGCAATAAAACAGATGCTGTAATACAGGCTTCAGCATGTGTGTACTGTGTGGTAAACAAAACTTTGCTCTTCGTTCACACAGACAAGCAGAACATGTTTAACTTCATATACAAGTAGTCTTTTAATGTTTAATATTCACAGTCAATAGCTTACAATTAGGTTTGATTAGGTTAAAACATTACTTTAAGTATTGAGCTAAAATTGATAATTAAAGATTTGTAATATACATCTAATTTCATTTTTATTAATAGATTCCATGATTCTGCCTCCTGTTTTCCACAATACAGAAATCAATTTGAGAACTCAGAATCTGTTCAGAAATTACCCAAGGGACACAAAAGTGCCAGTGGTTGTAGAAACATGCGTGTTTGTGTCTGTTTGGCGGATGTGAGTGTGTCCTCATGACCTGCAGTGAAGAGGGAAGGACACAAGTAGGTGTGTGTGTGTGTGAGAAAGATGGTGATGAGAGAGACACAGGTAGCTTGTGTGTGTGTGTGAAATGCAGGGTTTGCAGATCTGTTGTATGTGTGTGTGTGATGGGTCAGTTGTGCTGAGTTAGAGGAGTGTAGTAACCTCTCAACATGATGACAAACACGGATCCTGAGTGGAGGAACGAGGAGGGAATGTCTAGCATTTATTCACATGAGAGTCGGTGTTCATACTTGTGTTTCACAGGTCATTTGTGGTCTGTAGATCTGTTTCTTTTACAAACACATGTGATGCTTGTGACTGGTTAGATCAGGGGTTCCCAAACTTTTCAGCCCGAGACCTCCAAAATACCAATTCCAGAGACTTGTGACCCCCTTATCCTTGGAGGCGCACACTCACCAATAGGCCTCATATTGACAACACAAAAAAACTGCAACAGTCTAACAACTATATTACAGGGTGATTCAAAAAGAATACCACAACTTTTGGGTTGAGTTCACTCGAGTGTCTGTAGGGGGTCATACTGAACGTTTAGAAACTAGTTTTCTACTGAAAAACTTTAAGTACTCTTTACATTGATTAATTACCGATGGTTCCATCATGGTTCAATACAGATTTTCAAAGTTGTGGTATTCTTTTTTTTAATCGTCCTGTATTATATATATATATATTTTGTCATTTATTAATTAATTAAATATTAACCTCATCTAATGAGACTTGTGTGCACTGCACAATGTTTACAGCACAAGTCTAGTCTTTGTTTAATTTTGGAGACTGCCACTTGGAGATCATCTTCTAAGTTCGATATGATTTAAAAAAAAATCTTTTATAATATGTTTAAAACTTTTATTTTTAGTATAAATGAGTGCCGTAAAGGTGGCAAAGTTTACCTTGGTGCCGTAAAATCAATCTGCTGCAATTGACGCTATTGTTGTGTTATTAATATAACGTAAACACTCCAGGGGTTGCAATCCAAAGGAAAAAACCCTCCCGAAAGTCTGATGGCTTTTTTTTGCATGTTGTTTTTTAATGCAATCATTAAATGCTGTTTCTTACCTTCTGTAGGTTATAGATAATTATGGTAATTCTAATAGTTTCATAAAAATTATTTAATTCTTGGAAATCACCAAGCAAATCCCCCCCAAAATTGTCTGGTGTAGGCATGGGCCGATATAAGTTTCTAATGGTAGGATAACCTTGGATAAAAATATCACGGTTTCGTGGTATCACAGTATTGTCATGTTTTTCTAAAGTTTTTTTTGCTCTTTAAACACAATTGATGTTATTTATTATCAGGCTGAGTAATAAACCCATGTGTAATTTTCTGTCTCCACTCTCCAGCAAAGATTCTTTACAGAAAGATGGCCCACTGTGTTATACCTGTTAGGGCTGCACGATTTAGAAAAAAAAATGACATTGTGATATTTTTGTATGTTTGCGGCATTTCCTGCGATTTAAATGACAAGATGACATATTAACTCTGTTTGGAAAGAATTCATAACTTAAGATTGATTGGGATTATTTTTAAGGGAAGTGTCTGTATAAAATATAAAACAAATCACTAGAATAGACGAATACAATTGAATAAATATATAATTTAAAAAACTGTTTTATGATGAGATCCTAATAGTATTGAGATATAGCAATTCAATAATCCTATCATGGTTATTATAGTTCCAATTCAACATTGCAGATCCTGTGATGTGACTACTGCAGATTCTTATATTGCGATATCAATACTGAAATGATATATTGTGCAATCTTACTATCTGTCATATTAAAAAAATTCAAAGAGCGGCATATTCTGAAAACTGGTAGAAAGAGAAGGAGAAATGAAAAACAGACAGAGTGCAGAAAAGTTGAACTGTCCAGTGGAAAATGAAAGAGTGTTTACTGTATTTTTAAAAAAATCTAGTTGAAACTCTGCGTTAGATCTATGCATAAATTCTGGGCAAGATGTAAAGGTGGTTTCTAACTCACAATGTACTTTGTCAGCCCTTAATGTGCATGTCTGCTTTGCCTCAAACCTATCCCATCATCACTCCATTATGATTGAATAAGACCACCACACACACGCATACGCATCAGACCTCTGCTGTATCCATTAGTCTAACTTATTGCTCGGTTTGGAAAGTTTCTAAGGCCAAATTTTACCCTCTGAAGCAGCGAGATGATTGAAATGTGTGTTTGTGTGGAATCGCTTCTGAAGGGTTTTCCAGCAGATTTCACATTTCATTACTGTTGTTTTTGACTGTCGTTCAGCAGACCTTCTGCCAGTGTTAGTAAAAAGTTTGTATGCGTGTGTGTTTCAGGTGTGAGAGCTGTGTGGACATGCTGTTTGTCCGTGGTTCTGGTAACTGTGTGCAGTGCAACACTCCTCTCAGAAAGAGTAATTTCCGTGTGCAGCTCTTCGAAGATCCAGCCATCGATAAAGAAGTGGAGATTCGCAAGAAGGTCCTCAAAATGTATGTGGCAGAGAATACTCGAAATACTCCTAATGCCTAATTTTTGTATTTTAATGATGTGTGTCTTTTCATCTTTCAGTTATAATAAGAGAGAATTGGACTTTTCCTCTCTGACTGAGTATAATGACTATCTGGAGCAGGTGGAGGACATTGGTGAGATAAATATATATATACAGCATTAAATCATTTATATGTTTGCCCCTGTTCTACATTTTCATATATATCAGTGTATCATGCTGCACTTTGTGAATCTAAAAGGCCTGCAAAGATCTAAGTGCACAACAAATAAAGTCTTATTGTCACCAAAAAAGAAAAGAATAAATTTTGAACTGCTGAAATGAGTCGTCAGCATTTTCAGTTTGAGTGTAGCTGGTGTACGTAGGTCTGTAATCATTTTGTGCAATGCCAGTCTGTGGCTGCACATCAACACAAAATCTTCTTTGACCTGCTCTCAAAACTTTGCTTCATGTTGTCAGCATCTTCTTGAGAAGCAGCATTTCTTACTGAGATTAGGGAAGTCAGAAGTATTGTCAATATAAGTACCAATCAGTGCTGAAATTGACAAAATTTGACAATAGCAGCTTTCCTTGTGATTTTTGAGTGCTGCTTAGTGGATTCTTGAACATAGCTGATTGGATATTGTGTTCATGGCTTTCAAATGCTGTAGTGTCTGTGTATCTGCATAAGAGCTTGAAGTGATCATCATTGTAGCCAATCACAGTCACACTTGTCAGAGCAATCAGTGATGTTTAAGAACCTGCTCAACAGTGTTTAAATATTAGCAGGAAATGTTACATGTAAAAATCTAATTACAGATTGATATGGAAGTCAGTATTTTTATACCCCTAATCATTATATATTTCCACTTGTATAAAAGCTCTTTTTATATTCACTGAAACAGAGAAATTAATCTCTTACAGAAAATCTTTTATGGTATATCTTGTGTGCAGCATTCAGTCACTGAGTGTGCACACAATCCACCAGTTTCAGCATTGACTAATCTAAACACATCTGATTGACTATTGTGTTCATAAGCTCAACAGAAACTGGTTATTATTCTCAGCACTGCAACAAACAAGTAAAAATAAATCTCATGCAACATGTGCAAATCTAAATGTAATGTAAATGTCATTTCATTGCTTATCACAATTCCATATGTTTACTGTTTTTTGTGGCAGTCATAAAAGGTTTAGTTTAGTTGTTTAGAGACTTTTTTTGCACTCGTCTTTTAAATTTAAAGGCAATATTTGGTAATGTTAAGGCTCTGATGGACATAATCTTGTTAATACAGTAACAAATGTCTCAAGCTAAAGTTTTCCTTCAGATATTTTCATAAATAAATATTTATTTACTTATTTAGTTTATGTTAAAAATAAAAATGTTTTTTTTTTTTACAAAATATTTGATACATATTACATTGATAGAAATATTTCTTTGAGCATTTAGACAGTCACTCTAGCTTTTTTTTTATAACAATTATGCATTATCTGAAATATAAATGTAAATCTAAAGGATCTCTAAAACAGCTAGTGTTTTTAAACATTATATGGAATCTAAACCTTTTGTAGGAGCTCATCAAAACTATAATATAGCATAATTAAGGCCCTTTAAAATGATTACAGTTTGTGATACGTTTTTTAAATGTTTAACGGTTTTCAAATGTTTCCAGTGTTTAACCTAGCCAATAACATGGATGTAGAAATGACCAAGCAGAAGATGGAACAGTACCAGCGAGATAACAAAGATGTTATACAGAGAAACAAGGCCAAACTGGTAAGTGTGCGTGTGTGTTTCTGATTGAGCAGACTTGGTTTTAAATCAGAATGATTTTTTTGTCTTAATTATTTGCCCATGTGCTCTAGACACATTTGACTATTTTGTGTCCTTAAACTTTTTTGTTTTGTTTTATTTTCATTTTTTTCCTCTTTATTTTCATTTTTTTTAACATTGATAATTGGATTTTTACAAGTTAAATACAACAAAGTGCAGCAGATCTATCATCACCAAATATACTACCCTATACATGCCCCAAACCTTCATCCCATAGTGCCACAAGTAAACAAAAAACATTAGTGATATCTAAGCATTATGCCCTGTTGCACCCAAGCCGCCCTAGTATTTGACAAATTAATCTTGACGGTTTTTCGAATTTTTTTTTCCAAAAGCATGTAGGATCACACTTTAATCCACATAGGATTTAGTAAATCAAATTTCATTTTCAATTTTTTTTTTATCAAATTGTATCTCTCCTTCAGACTCGTGAGCAGGAGGAGCTGGAGGAGCTGTTGTTGCAGGAGCAGCAGGATTCAGAGCTGAGGAGACTGGAGACCCTGCAGGAGGAACAGAGGCAACTGCAGGCCAAGAGGAAAAACAAACAGGCTCTGCTGGATGAACTGGTATACATACACACACACTTCTTCATTTGCAAATTTTTTTTTCCCATTCACTTTTTCATCTCTGCTATCAATTAAAGTATCAAAATATTGTGTAAAAGAAAACATGCCCTTGATGTTGTGTTTTTGTTTGCAGGAGAATTCCCAGTTACCTGCGGCTGTGCTCTTGGCCCAACATAAAGACAGAGCGGCCCATCTAGAGACCCAGATAGAAAAACAGAAACAAAACGTCAAACCCACAAACATTTTCTCGACTGGAATAATGATGGTGAGGGAACATTTATGTATTAATTATATTATTTCATTATCATCATTTATTATATAGATTTTAAATTGATTTTAAATCTTTTTAAATCAGAAAATGTAATATTTTGTTAAATAAATCTGAAAATATTTCATTTAAAATATTGTTAATATATACTGAATTGTAAGAAATATTATAACAGTACATTTTACATTTTACACTTACAGTGGGGGAAATAAGTATTGAACACGTCACCATTTTTCTCAGAAAACATATTTCTAAAGGTGCTGTTGACTTGAAATTATCACAAGATGTTGATAACAATGCATAGTTGATATATGCATAGAAAACAAATCTAATTAGTTTACAAATTAAGTTATTCATAATAAAATGAACTGGCTCAGAAAAAAGTATTAAACACATGAAGAAGGGAAAGTGCAGAAAGGCAGTGAAAGCCCAGACAGCAGCTGAAATCTCTCAGTAGTTATTTAGCAACTTTCTGCCCTTCGTCATTGTAAATGATTATTATCTGCTTCAGTCCAACATCTGCATTAGCAAGAAGATGAAGATGAAACCAGGGTGGGTAATTTAGCAAGACAACAGCTATGTTTACATCACACACAAAACTGAGTAGGATAAACTTTTTATTCGGTAAGAAAATGCGCATAAACTACGATGGAACCACTTTCAACAAACAAATTCCAGTATGCGTATTAAAAAGTGATGTGATTTTGTTATAAGAGATCATGATGATAAAAATGTGTGTGAATGGAAAAACCAGTTTAGTTTTTATATTAGTAATTACCTCCAGAATTAAGAGCGCCTGTACTCTGCGTCTCACGCCTTCAAACGCGTCAACAAGTTCACTGCATGTTGGTATTTGTCTTCTGAGGCGCAAGCCATTTATTAAATTAAGAGAAGATTCACGCAGCTTCTCCTACCCCAGTAAATTCCATGTTTACTGTTGAGTTTTGGCGCGAGTTAATCAGGAAATGAAGATTTTGTTCTCTTTGACTAAGGCCCTGTTTACACTAATACGTTTCAGTTTTAAACATCACGTGACAATACACACACACACACACACACACTCTGGCATGCACCACAGCGTGCTTTGAGCACATCTACCCATAGGAGAGCTGTGCACGTCAGACTGCTCATCAAAGGATCTACCGCTGGATCTAAACTCACTATATTTGTTAAACGTGATGTTTAATTCATCTTGTTGTCTATATCTAACGACATATTCCCAGACACTGGTCTTTTGAATCTATTACTTGTTCTCAGGTAATGTGTTTTGGCTGGGCGCAAAGATAAGTTAGAGTAACCGCGTACACTTATTCTGCACATTTGACTGATTGTTTGCCGTTATTTCCTATAATGAATAAACTTGTTGTATGTTATACTTTAATAATGGCCACTATTGTTTATTAAAACTGATATTCAGCAAAAGAGACAGGGTATGTTTTGTATTTTCAATGAAAATGAACAGAGGCAGTTATTTTTTAGGCTCTGTTTTGTTATAAATAATCATGCAGTGAAGATGACGCTCATATAAATATGTAGCTGCACGATGCCTCAACATTTTCGGTATCTGTTAAGTTGCTAATATCAAAATGAAAATAGGTAATTCCTTATATCATGTTTTCATTTTATTGTTAAGAAAGTGAAACAACGAGGCCAGGGTGATGTAAATGAGGTTATACAGTACACTGTTCCCTTTGAAGATTTACCCGATGTGTCCTCGGGAGTTTGTTTTCCATATCAAACTTGCGAAGTCTAAACTTACAAGGAGAGGATGCGAGACTGAACTGTGTGTAGGCTACTTAATATTGAGGAAAAAGCCCCAATCAGATAGGCGAATGTCTGCAGCCATGCCTCCATTTTCAGATGTCTCCGTTTTGCTTATCCACACTAACATGGAGCAGCAGCGTTTTAGAATGAAAACGGCCTCTCCAGCGTTTCCAAAAAGCTCAATTTTTGGCACTCGAAAGCTCGGGTGTAGTGTGGACGGATGGCGTAACCGTAGCAAAACGTGTTTTAAAACTAAAACGTATTAGTGTAAACGGGGCCTAATTGGATGGAAATGCTGCTTTATTCGCACGTCTTTAATGCAATACTGCTGTTTTACGCATAAATTTAATTCACATCTTTGGATTTGAAACGTAGTTAATGTTCCAAAACACAGCCAAGGAAACTCTCAAATAGTTTCAGAGAAAATAAATCAAGCTGTAGAATGGCCTAGCCAATCCCCTGACTTGAATCCAATAGAAAATACAGAATAAAGATCAGATTTGATAGACAAGACCCAAAGAACCATCAGGATGGTAACACTGTTGAGGTCTGTGAAAAAACTGAGCAATTCATGTGACTTGATTCTCTTTATGAGAGGCATCTTTAAGCTGCCAACAAAGCCTTTTATATAAAGTATTAAATACATTTCAGTAGTTTGTACTCGTATCATTTCATTGTTATTACACAACTCATTTTTCAGATTTTTTTGTTTTGTTTTATTTAATGTGTGTATTGTTTGTGTTTTTATGAAAATTATTAGAATTTTTTGAAATTTAGAAATATTATTCCCAGGAAAAAAAACATGACGTGTTGAATGCTTTTTCTGCCACTGTCCTTTTTACTCTTTATTTTACTTTCTTTTTTATACAAATATTGTGCTGTTTAGATATTAATGATCGGTAGTAATTGGTTTTCTAACTGCAGACATCAATATAGCTGCACATGCCCTGTTCCTTATGTAATAATCAGCACACCATGTGCTGGAGCTTTCACATACACACAAATACCAGCATGTTTGTATAAGCCAGTGTTCGAGAATGACGTTGGTACTGTGTGTATGTGTGTTTATATCATTCTGTGTTGCAAAGCAGGTAAAACAGGTTCGTTCTTTCCAAAAAAAAAAAAAAAAAAATCCCTTCAGCGGTCACTGTAAAGGACACAAACCTGAAGCAACATGTCATGAATGTGTATGCAAACGATGAGGAGGGGGAGTAACATCTTAAAAACTGCTGTTGAGTGGAAAAACAGAAACAGCATGAACAATTGTGTATGTTTCCACAAATGTGTCTTGTGGTTGGCATGGAGAGATGATTGGTGTGTGTTTGTATGTGTGTGTGTTGGCACTGTCAGGATAGTACCAGCATGAAAAGTGTTTGTCAGCTTTAGATAGCTTTACACTAAAGGCAGGAGGCACGCTTGTACGGTTATATTTAACACGCAGATGTTTTTTGAGGCGACGTGTGTGTTCGTCAGACTTTTTCATGCTCGGCATACATATGGAGTGAGCCAGTAGAGACTTTGAGATGAAAATAGTGTGTGTTACAGGGCATGGAGAGGGCATTGGCTCTCACACTTGTTACTTGAGCTTAGTTAATGCCAGCTGGAGGGTCCACAAAGCTCACTTTATCCCCGCTGAACCTGGATGTGTTTTCACTAGTGTTACACGGTAAATTCAGGACACTTTGTCAGTGCGAGTTCTGTAATGTGAATCTGCTTATGTCTAACGTCACGCATCACAGTTTCTGGGTCTGAACGCTCTGTCAGATGAAAATTCAGCAACACGTGGTATGAAAAATCATGTTTATAATGTTTTTTTTAATCATGATGGTCATATATTATATTATATTTTATTTTATTTTATTTTATTTTATTTTATTTTATTTTATTTTATTTTATTTTATTTTATTTTATTTTATTTTATTATATTATATTATATTTTATTATACTTTTTTCTTTATTTGACTTTTTAATATTATATTTTACTATATTATAGTTTATTTTATTTTACTTTATTTTATATAATATTTTATTTTACTATTTTATATTATAATATATTGTTATATTATTTTATTTTGCTTTATATAGATTTATTTTATCTTGTATTTTTATTTAACTATATTATATTATATATTCTATTTTGCTTTATTTTTTATATTTTATTATATTATACTTTATTTTTCTTTATTTGACTTTTTAAAGTTATATTTTGTTATATTTTATTTTTATATTAAATTACAATATGTTGTTATATTGTTTTATTATATTTTTATTATATACTTTGATTTATTTTATATTGTATTTTTATTTAACTATATTATATTATATATTCTATTTTGCTTTATTTTTTATATTTTATTATATTATACTTTATTTTTTTTTTATTTGACTTTTTAAAGTTATATTTTGTTTTATTTTATTTTTATATTAAATTACAATATGTTGTTATATTGTTTTATTATATTTTTATTATATACTTTGATTTATTTTATATTGTATTTTTATTTAACTATATTATATTATATATTCTATTTTGCTTTATTTTTTATATTTTATTATATTATACTTTATTTTTTTTTTATTTGACTTTTTAAAGTTATATTTTGTTTTATTTTATTTTTATATTAAATTACAATATGTTGTTATATTGTTTTATTATATTTTTATTATATACTTTTAGATTTATTTTATATTGTATTTTTATTTTATTAGATTATGTTTTTTATTTTGCTTTATTTTTTATTCTATTCTATTTTACTTTTTAATAATATGTTGTATTTTATTTTACTTTTATATTATTTTATAATAACATATTTCTACTATATTTTATATTATATCATATTTTACTTTATTATATTGCAGTATATTTTACATTATTTTGTCTTATATTTTATTATATTGTATTGTATGGTATTATATTTTACTTTATTTTATATTTAATATTTTTATTTATATATTTTCTAATTAAAATTTTATTTTGTATCAATATCAGACAGTCATACAGCTATAATTTCTAAACTTTTAAATAAAATTGTAATATTGGATGATCATGATTTTGAAACAGATGAACTTTTTTTAATGTGTGACATGACTAATTATTGGTCAGATATTAACAGATATTAAAATTTATTTCTCTTTTCAAATGAGTAGAGTCCTGGACATGGAAACAGTATTTCATACATTACAACTTAATAAGCAGATAAAGTAGTGTTGGTGTTAATGTATGTGTTTTTATGCCATTTTTCTCTCCTGTGGCCTAAGCAGAGCGGTGTGAGTGTGTGATCATTTTCAAATGTGCTGATCTGAGGTGAATATATGTGTGTGTGTGTGTGTGTGTGTGTGTGTGAAGGTCAGCAGAGGTGCTGATAGACAGTTTATATTTGTTGACCTTGGATCGTCCTGAAGACTTGCATAGTCAGAGTCCCGATGCTCTCTCCTGCCTCATCCCCACGTGAAACGCAAACCTTTCAGCGCTCTCTCACAGTCTGCTCATTTAAACCTTTTTTTTGGTTTTTGGAGTTTTGTAGAACCTTATTTTGTAAAAAGGTTGATCCTTGTTTGAAAAGTTTTTTTTCCAATAGATGTCAATTAAAAAAAGATTACCCCTTTAAATCAGCATTTTTCATTCAAGAAACTTACAAAGAATATTGCAGGAAAGTAATTAACTGTTTAATAAATTAATATAAAAATAATTAAATACAAATGTGCTAAATTAAAAAAAACAGATGAAGTCATTACATAAACTTGCAGAAATACTGTAGTTGTATAATACTATACATTTCTTTTAATGTATCTTTTTTTTTTAAATAGACAATCTGAGACAGAGACTTATTAAATGACAATAATTTAATGATATAAAAATTTGCTAAATAAACAAACCAGTATTAGTATATAAATTGAAATCGTAAAAAAATATTACGATTGTGTGTTGGGTTGTGGCTGGAAGGGCATCTGCTGTGTAAAACATGTGCTGGATAGGTTGGCGGTTAATTCTGCTGTGGCGACCCCTGATGAATAAAGGGACAAAGCCGAAAAGAAAGTAAATAAATGAATGAATGAAAAATTTGCTAAATATTTTTTTTGCAATAATAATAATAATAATAATAATAATAATAATAATAATAATAATAATAATAATAATTATTATTATTATTATTATTATAGAGTTGTATTTCTGTATTTACCCAAAATGTAAATTATTTCAGTCATACAGCTTTAAAGTTTAAGTCTGCAAGTTCCAAAGTAGACCAAAACTTGGTCTATGCTGACACAAGGAGAATAGAGTATGAGTAATAATCATATGAGTAGTTTACATAAACTCTTAAAGGTACTGTAGCAAACAACTATTGAATTAAAGCCTAAAAATTAGCTTTAAAAAGGCTTTGATTTAAATTAAATTCTATTGTATACTGTTCTCTTTAAGATTATGTGTACTTTTTGGAGCCAGAGCCTTCTTTTGCTCTTTTTCATTTTGTTAAAATGTTTATCCTTGTTTGTAAAGTTTTTTCCTCCAATAGATGTCAAGTTAAAAAAATAATAAATGACCTTTTAAAATGAGACTTTCAACGAAGGATGGTTCAAAAAGTTTTAATAAATTAATATTAAATTAAAATAATGTAATGAATATAAGTACTAAATAAAAAATAAACTGATAAAGTGAATTCATTATAAACATGCTGTAGTATTATAATACAGTTCTTTTTATTATATTAAAATATTTTCCAATATTTTTTGGAATAAAACCTTATTAGTTAAATGTAAATTTAAGAAATTTAAGAATCAATATTAAATTCTAATCATTTAATGAAAATAAATCTTGGTGTGATTCTGGAGTCATGTAGTCATGTCAAAGCAGTAACTACATGAGCATACTATTAAGCATAAATTAGCATAAATGAGCATATTATGCGTTTTAGTTTTAAAACGCATAAGTTTTGCTACGGTTACGCCATCCGTCCACACTATGCCGGAGTTTTCGAGCGCCAAAAACAGAGCTTTTTGAAAATGCTGGAGAGGCCATTTTTATTTGCTGTTGCTCCGTATTAGTGTGGATGAGGAAAACTGAGACATCTGAAAACGGAGGCGTGGCTGTTTGGGGCTTTTTCCTCAATATTAAGTACACACAGTTCAGTCTTGCATCCTCTCCTTGTAAGTTTAGACTTCGCAAGTTTAAAATGGAAATCAAACTCCTGAGGACACATCGGGTAAATCTTCAAAGGGAACAGTACACTTTATAACATCATTCACATCACCCTGGCTACGTTCTTTCACTATCTTAACAATAAAATGAAAACATGATATTAGGAATAGGCATGGGCCGGTATAAGATTCTGATGGTATGATAAACTTGGATAAAAATATCACGGTATTGTGATTATTGCTCTAGAATATATTCTTTTTAAATGTCTGTGTAAAAAAAAACAACAACAACTTCTTTACCCTTTGAAAACAATATATTTAGTTTTTTGAAAGATTTAAAATATTTAGGAGCAGTAAACATGTCCAGCTAAATAATAAAAATCAATCATAGACTTCCGCTGTCTTCGTTAGTTTCAAAAACACAGATTTCTTTATAATTTAAAACAGCATCTTTGCATATATTTTCTGCTGGAGATACTGTTGTCCTAAAAAACAAACAAAAAAAAGTAAATAAAAAATCTTACATGTACCTTATGAACGGTATTACAGAAAATTTTGGCGGATTTAAAACCTTGACTTTTCCAAACCGCGGTATACCTTGAAAACAGTTATCGTCCCATGCCTATTTTCATTTTGATATTACCTTAACAGACACTAAAAATGTTAAGGCATAGTGTCGCAACATATTTATATGACCGTCATCTTCACTGTATGCATATTTATAACAAAACGGAGCCTGTAACATAACTGCCTCCTTTAATTTTCATTGAAAACACAAAACATACCCTCTCTTTTGCTGAATATCAGTTTTAATAATCAATGATATAAAAGTAAAATGTACAATAAGTTTATACATTACAGGAAATAAATGCAAGCAACCAGTCAAATGTGTAGAATCAGTGTACGTGGTTACATAAATCTTAGCACTCAGCCAAAACACATTACCTGAGAACAAGTAATTCGAAAGACCAAAGTCATGGAATATGTCGTTAGATATGGACAACAAGATGAATTAAATATCACGTTTAACAAATATAGTGAGATTAGATCCAGTGGTTGATCCTTGATGAACAGTTCGGCGTGCACAGCTCTCATATGGGTAGATGAGCACCCGCTGACTGCCTAGAGCTCAAACACGCGCATACACTGCAGTGCATGCCAGAGTGTTTGTGTGGTCACGTGATGTGCGTTTTCATCTGTATAGTGTGGATGGAGAGGTGTTCAGAAACACTAGGTGAAGCACCAGTGTGGACGCGGATCGTTTTCATTCAAAAACGCCGGTTTAAAACTAAAACTTATTAGTGTAAACAGGGCCTTAGAGAAACTTGTTCATGCTTTTATCAGCAGCAGGGTGGATTACTGTAATGGAGTTTTCACTGGCCTCCCAAAAAGACAGTCAGACAGTTGCAGCTCTTCCAGAACACTACTTTCTGACCAGTCCTAGAAAATCAGTCTACAGTAGCAAACAACTATTGAATTAAAGCCTGAAATTTTGCTTTAAAAGGGCTTTGATATAAATAAAATTCTACAGTAGTGTATACGGTTCGCTTTAAGATTGAAATCAGAGCCTTCTTTTGGTCTTCTTCCCAAAACCAACTTTGAGAAGGAACAGTTAATTACAGAATTTCCCAAATCCAGTCTGCACATTCTGGTTGATACTTGTGTGTGAACATTGGCAAGAAGCAAGACAAACACACCTCAGAATAATAACTGATATTTGTTGGATTGGTGAGGAAAATTATCACACCCGCAGAATGAACAAACAAATGAGCCGTTGCGTTCGTTGAGCCTTTCCTGTGCCAGTCAAAATGTTCTGCACCTCCCGAGACAGAAGTCCAAAAAGCAGATCCAGGGGAGACGGTTTATTTTAAAAAAAGTACAAATTCAAGTCCACCTCATAAAAAGATGTTTACTATGTGTTAATGTCAAACATATGGGCCGATTCACTGGCCGGCCAGGGGTGAGGTTAAAGCACTGGACGGCACTCAATGTCGAAACACACCAGATATGTGATTGATTTGAACACAAGACCCCGTTAAACAGTGTGTAACTGCTCAGACTGACTGCACAGACAACCAGAGGGGTGTTTGAGCTCAGGGATTTCCTTCCCTCTCCACCCCCGCACTCTAATGAAGATGGATCGAGCTGCCAGCTCTGTTTTAAGGGCACTGGGGAGTGAATATGTATCTTTAGTCATTCAACATGCACAGAATCAGCAGCATTTTTTTACACACACACACACATGGATATTCAACACCTCACATTGATGTGAGCGCAGATGGTTGTTTTTGAGCTGGTAAAGATGCGGTTGTGGTTTTCTGTTGTGTGATTGGACTTCTGAAGAGTTTTCCACTGTTATCAGGCTGTTGACAGGGTAATCTATGTTGGGATGGGTTGTATGTGTTGACATGGAAAGCTCTAGATGGGTTGTGTTTGTGTGACGAGAAGACAGGAGAATTTATGTTTCTTATTTTGAAATCGTAATGGATCGTAAGCCTTTGGTTTGTGTGTAGTAAGGTTAAGTGTTTATTTATGAAATATATGAAAATTATGAAAATTATGAAATATATGAAATTTACATAATATTCTGTTCCATATCAACTTTTTATTAACCTAAATGTGTGTGTTCTCCAAGGTTTTAGTGCTAGAAGTTCTTGTAACATTTTTGTTATTATCAGGATTGGCTGATTAAATCATGGAAATCTTGGCATTTCTTCCCATTTTTAAATTGAATTTAATACTTTTTAGTCAATTTTATTTAATTACGTTTTGTTTTGTTTTTTGTTTTGTTATGTTTTGGTTTGTGTTTTTTTCTTTTTGTTTTGTTTTGTTTTGTTTTGGTTTGTTTTTTGTTTTGTTTTATTTTAATGATTTACGTAAATAATTTTTTTTAATTATAAAATTGTATTTTATTTTAATATAATTTTATCTTTAATTTAATTTAATTTTCATTTTTTAATTTTTAAAATTTAAATAAATTTAAATTTAAATTAAATTTAGTTTTATTTAATTTTTTATTAAATTTTTAATTTTATTATTTTTATTATATTATTTTATTTGTATTTTTAATTTTGTTTAATTTAATTTTATCTTTTATTTTATTTTCATTTCATTTAATCTTGTTTTTAATTATTATTATTATTTTTTTTTTAGTTTATACTTTTACTTAATTTACAGAAATGCACGCACGCACACACACACGCACACACACACACACACACATTTATTGAAGTATAGAAAAGTGTGTAAAATATCTTTATTATTTTTTAAGAATTCCCTGCTGAATAAAAGTATTAACTTAATAAATAATTGACCTCAAACTTTTTAACAGTTATTCTCTCTTTTATTATAATCTTTTATTATCACTCAGTTATTCATTTTATAGCAGTCAATTAACAGATAATAAAGTTCCCTCGGTACTGCTCAGTTTTATCTTTTGTTTACTTGTATTGCTGATGTTCTCCCTGTTTTGTCTGTCATTATTTTACTTTGCTGTTTTGTTGCTGTTTAAATGTGTAGTAGTTTGAGGCCAAAGTAAAGAACAGCTCTCCCTTGGAAATTCCCTCTCCACACACACACTCACACTCCTTCCATGCTGTGGTTTCTGTCTGTCTCCAGCAACTCCACTGTCCCTTGTGTGTGTGTGAGTGTGTGTGTGTTGGCGGTGAGTGATGTTGTCATATATCTTTAGATCCCCTGCTTGGATCTGGATCCACAGAGGGATGTGTGTGTGTTTGTTGGCACTATTTCATTCATGTGTGTGACTCCATCTCAGACAGAATGTCTGTTGGTGCTGTTTGAATGAGGTCATCTGCATTAACTGTTCCATATATACCCAGTGAGTGTGTTAAATACTCCCCTCCAATGGTGCTGTATGATGTCAATTAAAAATGAAGCATTCTGAATGCAACATTTTAGTGCTCTGAACATCTAAATGTACTTATACAGTAAATATACTCTTAAATGATTGTCCAGTGAAATAACACCCTAACCTAAAAGAAGTGTCAAAGGAGCAGTCAGTGCTCTTAACCAATCAACAAAACAAAAAAAAACATGCTTCATTTTTTTATATTTACATATTTTTTGTACTGCCAAAAAAATGCAATGTGTCTATTGTTTCTTTTCTCTAGGGTCAGACTGTATCTTTGGCTTCTGTGTCCCGCGTGGAGGAAGTTTTGTATGTTTATCAGCCTTTGTACATTGACACATATGGGCCGCCCGTTCCAAAATTGGATCAGCTGGGCCGAAAAGGGTAAGAATCACTTGCACTTTCTAAATGATTAGTGTTATATGTAAGGCATAATGTATATCCAGCCGGTTGTTATCGCAGCATAAATCTGAGCTATAAGAATGTACTAACTATATGAATAAATGGAAAGTTTTCTAAAGAAACATTTCTTAACAAATGTCTGGATGCAGCCTACAAGAACCTTATTATTATTATTATTATTATTATTATTATTATTAATTATTATAACGTTTCAAGATGGAACAATGGAGAAGAGCAGAGTGACAGATAAGGATATGAGTATATTCATTGATGGTCAAGATGATTTCCCGGATGAGCTTATGTTATTAGTTTATTTGGTTGTTATCTGAGAATAACATACTGTGGAATGTCATGTTTGATCTACCAGAATCGAGTATTCCATGGAGCTATATTACATTACATTACATTATTACTCATCCTCAGTCCATCCAGACTGGATTTATTAAAACCTTTAATTTATTAAAGCTTTTATCTGAAACAGTGGTTCTTGGTAATTATGCCCGCTGATCATATAGTTTGATAAGAGCTCAAAGAGGAACAGCCTGAATTCTATTTAAAACGAGTTACCTTTTTCATGCATAGGTCATTTCCCTTTTGTAACGTTTCTCTTTCCTTTCTGCCAGTGAGTGTATGTGTGTGTTTGACAAGGATAAACGACCTCTTATTTAAACAAATAAACCACATCTCCCAGGGTGCACTGCTCCCAGGGTAAACAGGAAGTCTGCTGACATTTTTGCTATGCTTGCAGCTTCACGCTTCACTAAACTTTTACTTTCTCTGTAAGACACACTCTTGCTCTTCTCAAACATACTTACTCTTTAATGCTATGTTAGTGAGAATCTCTCATTAGTGCAGTAATTTGTTCTCCAAATGTTATTCAATTAAATTTACTCACAGAATAATTTAATATTCGCATGCTTCAGCAAAGAGACCAGTCAATGTTAAAGTCTACTAATGACTAGAGTTAAAATGTGATTCTCGTAGCTCACACAAAAATAAATGTTAGTTTTGGTTAAATATGCTTTGTCTGGTTATTATTTAGTTATTGTGTGCCTTTTAATGCAAGGTATAAAATAGCTTATAGTAGGGCTGCATGATTCTGGCTAAAATGACAATCACGATTTTGTTTAGCTTAAAATCAAGCTCACAATTTTCTCACAATTCTGTAGATGTAAAATAAAGGTTGATATAAGTAGGCTATTATTATTGTTATTTCCTAAACATATGGTGAAACCACAATAATAATATTAGACCTATCTGTAGATCTACTGTTGGTTAAAATGCTAAATTTTGCAATGGTGGACTGGAATGGACTTTAAATTTGTCCTGGTTGTTAATGCACAGTAAAGCGATTGCATCAGAATACAACTATTCATAATTCTGAAATTGATTCATGCTTGTCATTTGTCATTGACAACGTTATTAGACCATTTTTTCACTGCTTAAATGAAGCATTTGTCAATATCAGATTCCCTCTTGCATTAAATTAAACATTATACAGGCTAGAGTAGTTCTACCGACTCCGTAAACATTTATTTTCACTTTGTGTTTGATATGAAAGAAAACATATCAAATGCTTGTCGTAATGATAACTTTAAAATGTGATATGATCATTTAAATGATGTGCACACTTTCAGTTTCACTTTCACTGCTGAGAGCGGCTCATGTCATGGCTGCCATCACAGAAAAAAAAACACATGCAAATCATACATCCTGTGCGGCACCCAAACAATCACTGTGGTCAACAAACTGAACGTTATTTACAACTTTATTACCTGTTATTCACAGCCTATGCAGGTTCTGTTCACTAAAGTAGACATCAGCTCATGTGTGATATCGCAGCCGTGAATACATCATTACATTAAGACAGAAATTACATTTTTTAGGTGAATTTTACCTTATAAATACAGTAAGTGACACTTAACACCATTTAGAGGTGTCCATGTAGCTGAGCAACGTATATTAAACAATGTGTAGACTTGTGTGACCGCCTTTACGCCTGACCTTGAAAATATAATTGGCTCAATCTTAGAAAAGCAGAATTAAGATTGTGTAAAGGGTCGAATCGAGATTGTGATCTTTTTTTTCAATTAAATTGTGCAGCCCTACCTTATAGGGATATTAAACAAACAAAAAACGACTTAAATTGGCTGTTAATTTACTCACCATTAGGCCATTTAAGATGTTCCTGGCTTATTGTTTGTCAATCTTGAGCACAAGATTTCTGACATGCAGTGCATATACTCAAACATCATAGGTATTCAAACAATTAGATCAGCTCAACTGATACATGGTAGAAATTGTCTGTTCATAATTTTGCTTCATCAGACCTCAGTGTATCATCAGGATATGTTTTTTTACTCTCAAAATTTTAGCTTAAAATCTGTTAATGTTCTGTTAATGGGCTGTTGGCCTAATGGTTAGGGAGTTGGACTTATAAGTGAAAGGTTGCAGGTTCGATTTCCATTCCCGGGCATAAACCGCACTCTCTCCCACATTTGATATCCAGCTGAGGAGCACTAGAAGCAATAGCTGCCCACTGCTCTGGGTGTATGCTCACTGTGGGTGCGTGCTCTCACTTCTCACTCATCTGTGTGAGATGAGTCAAAACAGAGGACCGATTAGCCATTCTCAAAATGGTTGAAGTCTAGAGAGCATTGTAAGTGCTCATTGTAAGTGTATTTCTATCACAGATGCTGTTGATAGAGCTTAACTTTTATTGACCCCACCAACACACACACATTGGGATCTTCAGCAGAGGATCTTGTGATGTGGTTTGAGCTGAAAAGCAGAGGACAGGAGAAGAGAAAGAGTGAGGGTTATGAAAAGAACTGATAGGGTGGATCATTCCCTCTTTGTTTCTTTTTCTTCATAGTTCTGTGTTTTTTTTCTTTCCTCTGTTTTTGCATCAAAGAATTTGACCAGCTTCAGCCTTTTGAAGTGGAAAGTGGACGAGTCTGTGAGTGTTTGTGTGTGTATGTGTGAGGCTGACAGAGAGACAGATTGTTTTTTGCTATTTGTCTTGGTGTGTTTTGACAGTGAGTTAGTGGAGATTTATGTTGGACTGGTTTGTGTTTTTGGAGGGTCATGTATGTATTCACTTCCTCCTCACCCCCGAGGCGAACCCCGTCCTCTGTGTCCGTCCCTGTTCTGTACCTGTATAAATACTGGAGGGTGGGGCTTTTTATTAAAGACAGCTGTGTGTGTGTGTGTCTTGAAAAGAGGTGATTGAGTTGAAGTTTTTTCTTCCTCTTCACACTCTATGCTTTTAAATGCTGTCAGTTATACTAGTGCTTTGTTTGAACAGAGAGTACAGAGTTTTTCTCCCCAGTTTTTTTGGTGAGATAGCCATTCATTTTTCATTTACTTGTACAATGTTGCGTAATGCAAGTACATTTCAGTTTTGGTTTTGGCCTTGATGGATCAGTAATTTTCCCATCAGACACTCTCAGGAAGCACACACACATACACACATAGCGAGTGTTGAGTGATGTCTCTGGCGCGTTTGGAGACGTGTCTGCAGAAGTTTGGATAAGGTAATTAGTTTCAGAGACAAAATTTATTGGACAGGACACAGCTTGTGTGCAAGTCTTTGTTTATTTAACCTTTTTTCATTTTTGATATAATTCAAGTTACATTTTTAGCATTTAAAAAATTAGGATTAGTCAGTTTTGACATATTTTACATAAAAGTGCATATATTATGACCAGTGGCTGGCTCTAGTTTAAATGGCACCCTGGGAGAACCATCCATGTGTATTTATTATAAATAAAGAAAATTATTATTATTATTATTAAACAATTATTATTCTAAATAAATAAAAGAAATTTACTGGAAAACAATGTAAACACAACTGGAGTGAAATTCTGAGACCACTTAAGTAATCTTTTGTATGAATATTATGACAATCCTATAGAATACAAAAAAATATATGTTTTATAGAATTATCTGTTTTCTTAGACCCGATTGAAGATATAACTAGTCTTAGAAATAATAAGTCTTACCACCCTGACTTATTTTCAGTGCGATTAACCGGACCAGACAGAATCTGCGGACATTTTTTTGCTATTTGATTGATTTTGGAAGTATCATAACTAAAAACTTAATATATGAAATAAAATATAATACCTTTTTACCTTTTATTTAATGTTTACAATGCAAATCTAGTTAGATCCACTCATTTGTTTAACGAAGCAGGTTTTTTTCTTTTAATATATCTACTACAAAACAGAAAATATTACTTTACAAACTGTATTGTAAATAATTATATGAAAATTTTAATATTAGTCAATAATTTTACTGAAATCAATTTAAAAACTGAATAAATAGAAGTTTACACAAGTAAATAAATAAACTCCATGATGAGCCAAAAATCTGTGGATTTCTGCACATGCAGATTTCGTGTGGGCCTAGCGATCACCCATATTGTCAATGCCTAAATCCGCCACCGATTATGACACATTATTGAATATTTACATTACATCATTGATTGTTGAACCATTTTAAAATTTGATGTTTAAATATGTTTTGGAAATCCTTATTTTATGCTAATCTAATTCTCAGGACATATTTATTATTAATAAAAATTATGAAAACAATTTTGCTGCTTAATGTCTTTGTGGAAACCATTAGAAACTGTATTAAGTGTTCTGTAATATACAAAGAGTTCAAACAGTGCTCAGCATAATTGAGTACACCACATTTTAAAAATGAATATATTTATCCATTTCTCAGTGAATATAGGCAATGTATTTTAGTGCATTTAAAAAAACTGATTTATTAAACAGATATATTTATCAAAATAATATTTTAGTCACCAAACATATTTAGAAATGGAAAGAAAATGCAATTAAATTCAAGCAAAATATTGCAAAAAAAATTACAACCTACAAAATTTCAACTAAATTTTTCATATTTTTAGTTTCTCTTGATTTCTCCTATTTTTTAATTTGTGTTTAATATTTTACTCTAAAATTTTAATTTGGCTGTACTAATTTTTCGTACCATTATCGTAAGTTATTTTGTTAGATAAGCTCCAGATTTGGCTTCAGTACTGACTAATCTATTGTATATGCACAAATATAATATTGTATAGCTTCCTAATAAAAATATGAATTAAAAAGATCGATTTGTGAGGGGTGTACTTAAATATGCTGCCCACTGTATGTGTATTATTTTTCTAAACATTTTTATCCTTATTATGGAGTGTGGTCTTAAAACACTATTGAAATGCTCCTATTTTGTATTTGATTAATCTATTTTTGGAATATATTTCTTCTATTTAGAAATTAATAACAAATATTTATAAAAAATGATTTCTTAGTATAATACACTTCAGGTCAGAGCAGTTAACAGGGACTTGACTTTCATCACCATGCCAATGTTTAGACTACATTTTCTTTAGAAACACACTTTGTCATACAGGAAGTCATCTTGTGCCAGACAGGAAGTAATCCATCAGCAGGTCAAAAGAGGGAGCGTGTATGGACATGCTCAGTAGCTTTATTGTGTTTTTCAACATAAATCTGGTTGATTGTTATTTGTTTAGGTAGTAAAGTACAAGTGATATTGTTAAAATAAGCATGTCTAATGACCAGACAGTTAAAACAAGAACACTTACTAAAAATACCAAGAACATAAGTATTGCATTAAGCTGCTAAACACATTTATGGTTTTATATATAAATATCCAGAACAGGACTGTCCTTTTATAAAATACAAGTCTTTTTCTAGTGTGAAAAGTTTAGTACAGCAAGAATGTAAGATTAGAAGGGTCAGTGACTGAAGAAATGACTTTTTTTTTGGAAACTAAATTTTGAGAAGCCTGATTTGAAATTTGCTTATGCAAACTAGCTTAAAACAAAGATTCTGGCCTTGGCTTCAATAGTAAATTTGGCTTGCAAATGCCAATCTACCTCCCATTTCTCTGTGTGTAAGAGGTAGCAAGAGACAGCTGAACTTTGATAGCGAACCTAGTGTGCATTATGGGAAATGATTGGACAGACTAAACATGTTCATCCGCAGATTTGAGTGAGTTTAGCTATCACCTTGAGCATGTATAGTTCACATACATGACCTCCCAGATGTGTGTTTCCTATTGCTTTATTCAGACTTGGTTCGTTGTTATAGCATATGTCAAAAACACATTTTATTCAGGATTACACAGAAAAACATTCAAAGGAACAGCATTCATTTACATTTCTAATAAGAGTCAGACAAGGATAGAGAGGAAGATGCTACAACTTCTAGACTGAACCAGGACATTATTGAGGATTTAGTGAAGAAATGCATGTACACTGTAATAAATATCTGTAAATTAAGAGTTTCCATGTTTTAATTTATTTTTAATTTAATTTTTTAACAGTTTTTCTTTTACTTATGGTTGTGAATTGCATTACAGGACCTTGATCTCTGCTCTGCTGGCTTTTGATTTTGAAAATTCACTCTACAGTTTTATTGATATTCTAGTAGTTTGTAATAATACAATGAATAACAAATAATCTATAAAGGATTGTGTAAAATAACAGAAAATGTATTGGCATTTCATTCCAAGTTTTTTGTACCATAATATACAGTGCTCAGCATAAATGAGTACACCCTGTTTTGAAAATGAATATTTTTATCCATTTCTCAGTCAACATTGGTAATATATTTTGGTGCATTTAAGCAAAACAGATTTATTAAAGAGATGTATTTAACAAAATAATATTTTAGTCACCGAACATCTTTAGAAATATAAAGGTAATGCATTTAAATTCCTTCGAGATATTGCAAAAAACAATTTTACACTACAAAATTTCAAGCAATTTTTTTTGTTTCTCCCGATTTTTGTTCCTTTAGTTCCTTTTTTATTATTCAATATTTCCCCCTAACATGTAGATTTGGGCTTCTAATTTCTGGACGGTTATCGTAAATTATTTTAATAGATTAGCTCCAGATTTGGTCCACATCAAATGTTTACTACTGTTTATGCAAAAATATAATATTGTAAAGCATCTTATAGAAAATATTAATATAAATGAGAGATTTGTGAGGGGTGTACTCATGTGTACTCACTGTACAAGACCAACCCTGACAATATACAACTTTAACTGTTAAAAATGTTCATAAAAGTCACTTTTTCTAACTTTTCAAGGTTAAAGGTTTCAAGGTCCCATGGTTCAAGGTCCCAGTGCACTTCAAAATCAAATATAAACAGGAAAAATAAAAACATGAATCACAAAATACAAAAATCTGCTAATCTACGGATATTTTTACAGTGTAGCTGTCGTAAAGTTGATTAAACTCATTGACCTGCATGTTGATGCTTTGTAATGTTAATGTTTATTTATTGTAAATAAACATTGCACTAATACAGTTCTCTGATATTTGCAGAAAATGTAAGGTCACTTAATTTTACAGTGTATTTATGAATTATGCTGATGGTGATAGTCTTCAGGATTAATCTAAAGACACCTCTGGTCTCCATGGGTACAATTAGAGACAACAGTAACCTTTCTGCAGTATAGCATGTTAATGGGTACAGTCATAAAGGAATTTTGCAAACATTCTCAAAATATAAAGTGATACACTAGTTTTGGGGATGAAGTTAAAGCATGAAGCGGTGGTATTGACTAAACTGATCCTCATAAATTTTTTCTTTTTCCCAGAGAAAGTTACTTGGTTGTCCGTATCCACATTTTACATTGCTTATATCACTTGTAATGTCATATTTGCATTATATGTCACCTTTTATGATACATCATGTTTTGGTGGATGTCAAATTCGGACATTATTGGTCTTGTTTAAATGAGCTTGCTCTGGAAACTCTTCTGATGAGGATTTTTGCGCTATGATATTTTAATTTGATGTGTATACTTGTTAATGTGGTTTATGGGGACACATTTGTAGAAGGACATGGGTATAACTCTGGTATGACTAAGTTGTTTTTCGAGGACATCACTTGCCTTGTGTAACTCAAAATGCTTTAACAATCATACTTAACAGGGACTTTTGACATTCGGAATTTGCCCCAGGTTTCATGTGAGGGTTGTGTTTAGAGGTAGGGCTAGGGTAAGGCAATATATTAAGTGTTTTTTTACAGAATAAAATACATTACACCTACATCCGTGTAAACCATATATACGTGTTTGTCTTTGTGTGTGGCATGGTAGTGCAGGCAATCAGATCTGCTTAAGGAATGTGTGTGTGACACTGACTCTGTTAAAATGACAGATCGTCCAACAGCTGCTTCAGAGTGTTTGGAAAGTCAAAGTGTCTCCAACACACATTCACACTTCGGTATTAAAGGCTGGGACGAGAAACCAATCACACTGATGGAGAACACACACATTATCATTACAATTTCAGTGTGTTCCAGCAGATACAGCTGCATATAAAGTACAAATACTGGTCAGCTCATGTCAAAATTTCAACACGAACAATGTCAGCATGTCAAAGAAACGGAGACAACGTCAGACAACCAGTAAAATCCTCCCAAACAATTTAGTCATAGTTTAAATCCACACATTAGTCTATTCCCAAACTACTGTTTTCTTTAGGAGGATTCTAGTACTTGGGTATGAGGCTGTTGTGTTCATATAAAATATATACAGTAATAATAAATGTTACATAATAATCCATTTTAAATGATATATACTTATATTAAAAAAATGTTTACCTTAGAATTACTAGAAAATACAATAAGTTAATATACAGTTTTTAAAAAAACATTGATATTATAACATTAGTTTTTAAACAATGAGTGCGTTTACATGGACACCAATAATCCAATTTTAATGCAATTAAGACAATACTCTGATTAAGAGTCTATTATGTAAACAGGGATTTTTGATTAATTTAATTTGATTAAAGTCATAATCAAACTAAACAGAAATCGAATTAAGACATTATTGAAGTGCAGTACGGACATGTAAACGCCACAATCAGACAGGATAGTCCACACACACATGCATGCGCACATGCACGCGCAGCTGTTTAACACTATTCTCTTCACCTACCGAGTCAGTGAAAACCGCAGAGACATACACGCGAAATGCTGAGGTTTTTTTTCTCCCATTCGGTGTGCGGTATCAAATTCCATTAAAACAATGCTCCAACAGTTCATACTCGCATCCAATATATCGTTTGTCACGGGGGCTTGCATGAAATGTTCCTGAATGAAAGTGAAAGTGCCAAACTGCAGTTAAAAGTCAACAAATTAAAAATGAAATACTCAAAATTACATGAAACTCTGAAGGAAACGTGGATAACGTGGTGACACAATGACGTTAATCGAATTATGCGCTGTAACATGTAAAACGGGATCATGCAAGGAACATTCAAAAGCAGCTCAAACACTTTAATCAAATTATTGTCTCAGATTAAGGCAAATGATTCGATTACTGATGTCCATGTAAACTTAGTCATTGTTAGTTATTTTTAAGTTTCTACATATAATTGTTTCTACAAAAATATTAAATAAAACAAAAATACATGGATCAGACAGTCCTATTTTTTTAAGCTTTGCAAGAACAAGTCTTATATAGAGTTTATTGAAAATAAACTGGCTCTTATAATATGTAGTTTGATCTAATATGGTACAAGTGAATTTTCAGAGGATCAAGCACTTTCACTGACATTCTATTTTGTTTAAATGTATTTATTTTGAGCCCCAATTTCATCTCTTTCCTTTAAGGTCTAGAGTTGAAATTAGGTTTTTTTGTATTGTATACCAATAATATTTCCTTTTGTTATGATTCATGACTGTCATTTTCTTTTAATTCAGTTGCTGCTCTTTAGATTTCCATTATTGTTCTGATTAAAGTACCAATGGTTTTATATTATTGTACTTCAGGCAGAACTAAAGGAGAATCTGGATTAAGTATGATGACAGTGATTCTCATGTGGAAGTATGCATGCGGTTTATGGGTTAATGATGAAGAACTGAAGGCAGCATTCAGTGTGCATTAGCTCATGCTCCAGCATAGCAGTAATCTCTGTTTGTTTAGAAAGTGTGTGAAGCTGAGAGGAGCCTAAGTGTTTCTGATGTTACCTGACCCGCTCCATCTTTCCCTTCCTCTCACTGTAGTATCAGCTTACATGTAATTTTCAGTCCTCTCGTAATGAGTGGCCGCTGTGCACTCCAGCTGCTGGAGGGCTTGTTGGATGCTGGGATAATGCGGGATCTCACAGTCCCAGCCACAATCATTAGGTCTCTGACACTTGTCCTGATGGTTTGTGGGTAACCAGTAGTTGTTAATTTGAGGAATGATGTATGGATAAAGTAGTTTCTGATGCATTATATAGATAGTTTATTTATTTATGTCAATTACATTCTTACTTTAATTTAGTTTGGTTACAAAACAAATTATTTACAGGAACATTTGATTTATTTTTTTTGACAGAAATGATGTAATCTTTGTTCAGAATTTAAATCTGAAGGACATTTAGTTGTGGCTATACCATGCTTTAGTCATAAATGTCACCATAGTTGTATTTTGCAGATATTTTTTCATTCAGGTTTAGATTAGGACTCTAAACTGGCCATTTCATTATTTCAATGTTTTCAGCTTTAAGGAACTGCGTTACTTGTTTTGCTGTGTGATGAGGCTCAATGTCTGGCATTCTCTGCATTAGTCTGTCCTCCATCTTTTTGGGAAACTAGAATGATTGTGACCTTGTAAAGACGCAATGTTCTAGAAATCACAGATTTGGATTATTTCTCTTTTTAAAAGATATCTCATTTAATAATTTATAATGTGCTTTAAAAATTTCTGAAATTTGATCACTGTATTTTGTATGTTTTTAGTGCTGTTGAATGATTAATCGTGATTAATTGCATCCAAGATAAACGTTTGTATTTTCATAATGTGTAAATGTGTAGTGTTAATACAAACACATCTGCTGTACATAAAATCTAAAAATACACAAATTAAATATATTAATATATATTATATTAAATAAATTATATATTTATGAACATATTTAGATATTCATAAACATTTATATACAAATATTTTATACAAAATAGTCATGCATATGTAGTATGTACACAGTATGCACAAATATATTCATATAATTATGAATATTATAATACAATTAATATGATTATATTAATATAATATATTGTAAATATTAACTTTTATTTTTGATACAATTAAGCGTTTGACACTAATTTTACTATATATTATTTTTAATTTAAAAAATATTAAAACTGGACAGTTATTTTAAGTTGTAATAATGAGGCCTTCATAATTTCTCATAATACTTTGACTGGTTTCTGAAGGATCATGTGAAAATTCAACTTTGACAACCCAGCGAAACTGCATTTTAATTAATTTAAATGTTAGCACAAAAGATATATTTTAAAATAAAACAATACAAACATAAAAATAGTATGAGTATATTATATTTTGAATATTATCTTTTTTGTGATCAAATTTGTATTGAACAGTTGGAAATAATATAGCATACATAGTTATAGACAAGGATACCAACCAACTGGGAAAAGTAATAAATAATTAAAAAAGGGAACAAAAAAGGGAACAAATAAAAAAAAAGGAGAAAAAAAAATGTGTGTATATGTACAGTTGAAGTCAGAATTATTACCCCCCACCCCATTTGAAATTTTTTTTTTTAGATATTTCCCAAATTATGTTTAACAGGGTAAGGAAATTTTCAGAGTATGTCTGATTATATTTTTTCTTCTGGAGAAAGTCTTATTTGTTTTATTTCAGCTAGAATAAAAGCAGGTTTTCATTTTTTAAAAGCCATTTTAAGGTCCGTATTATTAGGTCATTTAAGCTATATATTTTTCTGATAGTCTACAAAACAAACTAACATTATACAATAACTTGCCTAATTACCCTAACCTGCCTAATTAACCTAGTCAAGCCTTTAAATGTCACTTTAAGCTCATGTGGGTAAAACAACAGAGGTGCTCCCTCTAGAGGATTAACATATAAAAGCATTCAGTGTTACAGCTATTGGTCTTCTCTGTGTGTGCAGGTTTCTGAATCACGTGCGAGCTGCATCTCTGCAGGATCAGGCTGGCGGTTATACATCAGGACTGGCCTGTCATCGGGCCATCCAGGATGCTTTCAGTGGCCTCTTCTCCTTGTGATATTGTAAAACTATGGAGATTTCCACTCTGGTCTTTCATCTGACTTTTAAAAGACTTACAATGGGAGAAGCTGAGAGTTTAAGGAAAAAAGCACATCCCAATGAATCCATTTAGAGGGTCTGAGCTATGTACAGATATTTTTGAGGATCAGTTGTTTTTTTTATGCGGTGTTGGTTAAATAAACACAAGTATATTTTCTTTGTGTCAAAGGCCATCTCAGGGAAATGCAACAGCATGGAATGATAATAATAATTTATTTAAAAAAATTAAAAGAACACAAAACTAAATACTCCAGGTTTATCATATTAACATGCAAGTAAACTAAATACTCAATTTATTCAGTTCGTTGAATCTTCACACTTCTGTTTTTTAGGACATGGCTCTTCTGAAGTGTCTGTGGAGGAAGAAAGACACATTATAATACAGCAATCTTTTACAGCAAATTAACACAATCAACTAGAAATTACTGTTATCACTTACAATTAAGCATTTGGCATAGTAGAAAATTAGTTTAGCTTTTTTTTGCCACAGAATGATAAAGGCAATTGTTTTTTTTCTGGCAATTTTGAATTTAGATACTTTTCTCACAATTAAGTACAAAATCTGAATTTTGGGATACAAACAGAACTGAAAAGTACTTATTATTACTTCATATATACACACATATACACACATCATGGTTTCCGCTACATTCATTCTTCCATGGCAGGGCGCCACGCCAAAATTCATCCCGCCACGGCTACATTACAGCTTCTCATTCAAAACATTTTATTTTTTTTTGTAGCGAGTGATAATTGTACCAAAACGTATCAAAGGGTAGGTGAATTAAAACCGCGTGAACTTTTTCTGTAACAGACCGTAGTAGTGCTGTGCGTCATTTGTTTAACCCTTTAGGTTACGTGCTGAGTGACTGACTGGCATGTGCGTGAGGCCAGCTGACACGACGTAAAGCTGTTTCACTTTACTTCAGGACGCATTAATACTGCTCTGTAGGTCTATTGGAGACATTCATAAATATTCCTAGCAAATCTAATAAATGGAGACATACTTGTTATATAAACGCACTAAATCACACAGCGTTTATTTGAGAGCGCACAAGAATATCTGCGCTCAGTGTTGCCAGATGATGCTGACTGTTTCCAGCCCAAAAGCTGTCGACATCACAAGCATTTCTACACTGATCTAAGCATATGTATGCGAAGAACGGGGGCTATAGCATCTCTTTGGGAGATCAAAAGCGGGCTGGCAGGCACGCCATTGCAAAACCGCCCAAATTTTCACTACTCCCCTATGTCACTTTTTTAGCCGCAAAAATAAATTCAAAATCGCCCAATGACGCAACACTGTCTGCGCTTGAGGGCGCGCAAGAAGCTTTGTGCACGAGCAGAGGAAATTGGCGCGCATTCTGTGGGCTATTACATGAATGCGATCTCGACTCGTAATACTACGCTCACGACATTTGTCATTGAAATAACGCCACAGGTAGTTAGTAGATCTGTGTAAAAAGGCCTGCCGCCACAGATGGAAAAAATCCTAGAGGAAACACTGCACATACACAGCATGCTTTTAAACTTCTACCAGCTTCTCTTACCTCTGTCTTGGGTGTGTGTGTTGTACAGGACTTCCCTCGGCAGAGTAAAACTCACACACATCATCTCCTTATTAGGTGCCACATTCCTCACCAGATGCACGGAGCACTGTCCTTGCAGATTAGTCTTTAAACTGGTCTCTGCCCTCTCCACTACGTCCCGCTGAGGATCATTCTCTTTGGAGAACCCATAACAGTGCACCTGAGGCAGGTTAGAAAGACTCTGGTCTGGTTCTGGGTCCAGTAAACCCCTGAAAGCATCAAGGAACTCGAGAGCCAGAGCAGGAAGGTTCATCACCACATGTATCTTTTGTGATCCCTTCATTAGAGCAGGCAGGCGCTCCCGGACCGGCCCCCGGATAAAGTCACGTCCATCCAAGTTAGACGTTGTTATTTTTTGGTCAACCTTGTTGAGCTTTGCATTGTGCTGGAGCCAACGAAAGGACTCTGGGTTTAAGTCATTAGCGAGGACTGCACAGCCTCGACGGGCTGCTGGGATGGCGAATGGACCGACTCCGGCGAAAACATCCACTACAGTATCGCCTCGATGAAGGAGGGAAACGATACGCTCATGCTCGGTGCTTAGTCGAGGGTTCCAGTACACACGAGAGAAATCAAACTCGTATAATACCCCATTTTCTCGTACCTGAGAGAGGAAAAGCTTTAATTATAGACAGATATATGTTTAATAAATTATATTTTGGTGAATTTCATGCATGACCTGAACTCACCTTTGCCACCATGTTACTCTCTCCTGCCAAAACCTCCATTTGGAAGTTCCTGTATGTGGAGTCAATGGTGTTGGTCTTGTTGACCACGCAGGTGACGCCAGGGTTCTTATCTATGATCACTTGACCTGGAACAAACCGAATCAAGCAAATCAAACTGAAAGATGGAGGACTGGAATTGAGATGCCCTAAAACAGAGGTGTCAAACTCCTGTAGTTCCTGGAGGGCTGCAGCCCTGCACAGTTTAGATTCAACCCTGCTTCAGCACACTTAAGCTGCGGTCACACTTGACTTTTCTTCCCATAGACTTCCATTCATACGCACGCGAATGCGTCAAGTTTCGCAGGTTGCTGCGGTACAAAGTTCAAGCTTGGTGAACTCTGACCTGCGAAATCGCATCACTTGACTGCATGAGACCAATCGAGGATCAAAACAGGACCTCTCCGGACAGAAACTTAAAACATGGAGCTATCGCTTCCTTTTTAATGTCTAAACATTTTGTTTAATCCCGCCCCTTTTCGCAGCGCCGCACAACAGAATTTCGCACACACAATGCCCAGTGCTTTATCTGTAGGTTTCAAACAAGCCTGAAGGATTCAATTACATTAATCAGGTGTGTTTAATTAGGGCTAGAACTAAACTGTGCAGAGCTGCGACCCTATATATATATAAATAAATAAAAAATTCCGAGCTTAAATGGTTGAAAAAACATTGATGCTTTTATTTTTATGCACATACAGTAACAAATTTAACTGTTAGAGTTTATATGTCAGCTGTGTGGACGCTAGGGTTGGGTTATCAATAGTAATTTTATGGTAACAGTGATTACATTTAAAAAAAACCTCAAGATCAGTCTTCTCAAGGCCAGGAATTTCATGTGTTTTTTTTTAAATAACAAAATAAAAAATTATTATTTAAAAAATTATTAATTGTGAAAAGATATAGTAAATAAATAATTGTAAACAAACAGTTTCCAATATGTATTTGACTGAAATCATACATGTACATCATTTGAGCTATAAATAATTAATAATGGCCCCGCTGATCTTTCATTTTTCCAAATAGGTTCTTTTGCTCCACAATAAACAAAACACATATAATTTTGAAATGACATGAGCTGCCTTGGCCTAATATTTAGAGTTGGACTTGTGATTCAAAGGTTACAGGTTTGAGTCGTGGCACCGGCAGGGACTGTAGGTGGTGGGAGTGAAGGAACAGCACACTCACCAACCACAATCCCATAGCTGGGGTGAGTCCCTTGAGCAAGGCACCAAACTAGCTGCCCACTGCCACTAAAAACGAAGATAAGGGAGTAATTCTAGACAGGCTATTTAAAGTGGGTTTGGATTAATCCAATTGGCTTACTAATGATTACGTATGGGAGACCTGCCATGATCAATCAAATCACATGCTCCTTTTGAAATTAGTTTGTGAAACTTCACTAAATGACAGATTTTTTTAATGAGGTGATTTGTTGGATCATATATATAGTCTCACCGATCAGTTTTCTGTAGGGTAGCTGATGGTCTCTCAGGTTCATATGGGCGATGTGGCCCACTCTGCTAAATCCTGATGTAACATCCTGTCCTTCAGGAAGAACAGCTCGCAAAATCTCTTCGCCTTTAAAGTTCTCATAGGTAAGTTTGAGTTCATAGCTCTGGATCTCCTGAGGCACACTATAAGCTTTCAAAGCTTCTGCCTCCTCACTGCCAAACGAGTCTGAAGATGTAATGCTGTTCGGGTCCAATAACAGCAGCCGATGTTCAATAACACTACAGTCTGCATTCCCATCTTCACCGTGTTCCTCCACAACACGTTTGAGTCCTGGCCTCTGTAATGCCACTTTCTTCAAACTTTTCACTGCTTTGTTGAGAATGTTGGTTGGTAACCGTATGGCGGGAACACTCACTGTCTGACCGAAAGCAGAGCGGTCCAGTTCTGTCATGCCCCGTACTGTGGAAGGGGGCTTGAAGAGGCTCTGATCAGTCTGGGATTGGTCAGTCATGGCTTTTTGAGACTGGACCACAGAAAAATGGTTGAAATTCTGAGATGTAAATGTACAACTGTAATGTCTCTGCAGGAGGATGAAAAGTCTGGCAGATCTGTTGGTGAACAAGAGAGAGCTGGAGTTATGGCCTGTGATCCAAGAATTTAATGAAAAAAATTAAGCAATTACCACAGTTCAGAGAAGCTTGGAATTTTATTTTATTTATTTTAATTGCCACAGATTTCCTGCTGATTTTTAAGGAGCTGTGGATGTGATGTTACCTGCATATTCAGCGAAGGTCAACAAGGCTGTGCGTGTTAAATCGATAGCTAAACTTGTTGTTGCTTTAACTATGCATCTTTCATTCCCCTTTAGTGAACTACTGCAAACCATTTCAGTCCGTTTACAATTGAGGTAAAGTTGGTTTTATATTCACACATTCGTTGAGTGACAACTTGTGGCGTGGTCCCTATAATGTTTACCACGCTACTTTGAATTGATTATATTTTCACAGAAGTATAGCAAATTGCTTGCTTAATGTACATAATTTGTTGCCCTAAATCTTCCAATAATCTATTAGTCGAGGCACCGGCAGAGTAACAGATTTAAATGCTTATTTTAATGATGAAAGCACTGTAATTTCAATTGTATTGGGGAAAACAATGCAATTCAGTAACATATTATATAAATGTTTTAGCACGATTTTTTCCCGAATGCTTATGATTTGCTAGTAAAAGACAGTTATTCAACTGTTTCAACCGATTTTCTGTCTTATTACTATATAAAGTCCATTTTTTAAAATTTAGGTCAAAAAAGTAATATACTTATCATAGCAATGTTGTATGTGTTTATCTTCACTGCTAAGCAACACATACACGCAAACAATAGCCGCAGAATCATAAATGTTAGTCCGTAAAAAATTATTTAAAAATATCCTGTGAAATCCTGGAACTACCGTCGCCTACCAAATTTAGTGTACATGAATGCACAGGCAATCTGTTCTCTACACCTAGTGACATATTAGAGAATGACTTATAACCTCTGAGCTTCATTCGTGTCATTCAACGCACATAAAAACATTTAACCTAATATTAAAAACCTTATATTAAAAACAAACTGCCACAGCTCACCTTCTCCACACTGCCGCCATACGAACACGCGTTTACCCTACGTCATATCTATGCGACCTGTGGGTCTGTGACGGATAATATAAATTGACGATAGGGAATCACGTGAATGGCTGTTTACGTTTGCTAGAGCCGGTGGTTTGGAGAACCAGAGAAATGTGCTGACGGCTCCGGTAGTGTCTGAGTGCGAGCGGTGCGTCTTTTGTCGGTTCAGAAGGGAATAAAGAAACACTACACGGTGGGACATGGGGAGAAACGGCGCAAACCACAGCATCCAGACGGTGAGCGAGTATGAGCCCATCGGAGAAGATGAAGAGAGAACACCGCTGTTACCGCAGGTAAACCACAAACCTGTCATTTCCCTATAACACTGACATTCATAAATAAATTATGTAGAACAACAAATAGAACAGTGTCCATGTCTAAATGATCCAAAATATTATAAATGTTTCTCAAAATAAAATAAATTGTGGTCAATGGGGAAAAAGTTTTTGTTTTTTACCCAGGCATTTAGAAAGAATATATCTCAGAGCAGGCATCACAATACCGTGAAAGCGTGAAATGTTTACCCAAGGTTGTCATACCGGCAGAACTTTATACCAACCCATGCCTATACCGCATAGTATTAGTATGTTCGCACTCAAATATTTCAAATCTTATAGAAATGGCGCAAAATTTGAATTAGCATCTTTTTTAAAATATAAAAACAAAGATCTATGTTTTGCATTTGATGTATTTCTTACATTATTTGAAATACGTTTTTGTCAAAGTAGGGTATCAAAAAGAATTGTGGTTTTCCTCAGGTTGTTAACCCCTTTGCCATTCCTAATTAAAGAAATATATAATTCCAGAATATCTCATTTTTATGTTGTAATTGTGATTTAACCAAAGTATAATTTCTGTAACGAGTTTTTATATCTATTTATAAAAAAAAAAAGACCTCAGTGCCTAAGCGGCTTCACAAATTGTTTAACAGATATGTGTGTGTATTTTAGATGTCATCTGCTTGCTTGTGCATTGTAGTCATTTTCACACCATCACATGCTGATCTTACGCAATTTTATTGTGGTTTTGCAAAGAATTTGCTTCCCTTTGAGCTTTCAGCAACTCCATGTGTAAGCAGACCGTAACTGCATTCACAGTAATGCGCATGCTTTGCCTCTTGTCCAAGGATCTGTTTTGCCCTATGTTTGCAGTTTGCTAAAGTGTGAGCTAGTCATGTCATAATTTCTGTTTCTCATAGGGTGTTCAGACTAGAGGTTCATCCTTCATGTCTTCTGCCTTTAATCTCATGAATGCCATCATGGGCAGTGGCATCCTGGGTCTCTCGTATGCCATGGCCAATACGGGCACCGTCGGGTTCAGGTACACAAACAGTTTATCACATGCACTTAAGCTGAATGAATAACATTTGAGACGCACTGTTAATTGATTTTTTTCTTTTAAAAAGGTGTCTTATTATTCTTTCTACAGCTTTAGCGTTTAGTGCATAGACTAGTTTTGATGTTTGTGCACCAAAAAAATAAAAATAAAAATAATTCTGCAATGTTGCAAAGATCAAACTCCACTCCTAAGTCAGTTATTCTTTATATCACTTCTAAACTCACTTAAATGCCTCTTTAATAGTTCAGTATTCTTTTGGAACCGTGCACATCACATTAGCCTTAATGAAAACAATTCCTACCCAAGGAGGTCAATGCCTGAATGGGCTGGTAATAAGTTGTTATGATGTCCAAGAAACAGATTCACAGATCTAATAGACTGATGCACATGTCATTTCTTCTCTTACAGCTTAACATAACCAATATTATGAAAATGTGTGTTTTTGTGTGCTTTTGACATGAACGTGTATTGAACAGTTGACACAAAGGGGAACTTGATTTAACACTCACATGACATGCAGTCTGACTGCTGCTTTCTGTGTACACTTGTGTTTACGCACTCAGAAAAACTTATAACAGAGATTTGTGCTGACAAGGCTTTATAACACATGCAGATGTTTTGTTGGTTGTTGCCAGAGTATGCAAGTCATGAAAATGGGAAGTTGTTTTTTTTTTTTTTTTTGCCCTAAGTGGGTCATTTGCAACATGATGTAATAAATGATTTTGAAACAATCCAAACCTCAGGGACATCTGAAGTTAATTTTTTATTTAAAAAAAAGCATAATTAGACCAATTTAACTAAAATATTTCTACAGTAATGAACTTACAGTAAACAAGGCCAGGCTATAAATGTTCTTTTGTGCACAAGGACTTTTACATAAATCTATGTAAATACAAGTTCTGGTGTGAGTTTACGTTGTTCTATGTGGTTATTGTGCTTCAGCATTATGATTCACATGCTTTTAAAATAACTTCAGAATAGGAACTGAACAATACTGGAGAAATATCCCATTATTGTTGTTAAGTGTTGCGATACTTTGCTCTCTTTGTCATTTCCCTCTCTTATCTTGGCTCCTTCATTAGTATTTATTTTCAGCTTGGCCACATTTGAGCCACTCTAGCCAATAGCAGAACAGCGACTACTAGGGAGGTTGGGATAAAAATAGTAAGGCCACATCTGATTGGTCAACTTTAAATAAACGACGACTGCATAATATATAAATATATATATATATATATATATATATATATATATATATATATATTATATATATATATATATATAATATATATATATATATATATATATATATATATATATATATATATATATATATATATATATATATATATATATATATATATATATATATATATATATATATATATATATATATATATATCTCACACATCATTGCGATATGTATGTTACAGATATTGTTTTAAAAAATCTGTTTTCCACACAATTCCTTTATGTTTTCACAACACAAATTAAGTTAACTTGATTGTTTTTACAAGTTTAAGTGAACTGAACATAAAACAGTTCAATTGTCCCAAAAAGACTTAAGAATTGTGTTGTTTAAAGAATACTGTGACTCGGAAGTGGCTACAACTGGAACCCCCTACAAAATCTGAATGGTTGGATATCTTATCTCATGTTCAAAATATGGAGAGGATGACTTTTTCTTTAAAACTACAAATGGACAAATACCTGCAATATTGGGAGAAATGGATTGTACTTGTGCCTTTACACAGTGTAATCTGATTCCTATATGTATTTGTTAATGTGACCTGTAAGGAAATATGTGACCAGTCAACTGTTCATTTAAGTTCCAATGTGTTATTGTATTTTTTTAAGATCTATTATTTATTTGTAGTATTTTCCCCCTTTTTTCTTCCTTAAAAAAGAGAAATAAAAATAAAGTATTAAAAAAAGAATTGTGTTTTAACTCATTTTAAATACGTAGTTAAAACAAACAACAAAAGTCATTTTTAAGTGTATGCTATTAT